>NC_069503.1:174438439-174613439 GCF_027579735.1 Bombina bombina | reverse complement strand
GTCTTTGATAGTGTTGCCGCAAAGAATTAGTCATGCTAACTTAATGGTGGGCAATGAGAGAGAGCCTGCATATCTCATCACAACACAGTCTAGGAACTGCCAAGGTTGCATTGAGACCTCCATGATTGTTGAAAAGCAGCTTGTGTTAGAGAAATTTGGCTGATAGGACAAAGGTGGGTCAGATCCCAGTACCAGTCTTCCGTGTCAGACTTAGACACTTGGCGGCAATAGGTAGTTAGTCCTGGCTGCTGGGTGTATACAGTTCAATCAATATTTGAAAAAAGCTCCCAATAATTTTCCAACTGTGGGTAGTCAGTTCCGGAGTATGGGTATTGGCGGGATTCCCAGACAATAAAGCTTTTCCCATTTATGTTACAATTTGTATCCGCAATATTTGGTGGAGAAATGGGGACGTTAGTGTCGTACGATGGTGTGAAAAATGGCGGCTCAGCATATTGCCTTGAGTAGCTGTAAGTGTTAACTGGGGATCCAAGTAGGACAGTATCAGGGCCGATTCTCTCAACCTCTCCTCATTGAGCTCTAATGATGTTTTCTCTGCAGTGGGGATTTTCTGTGGCACAGTTTCTTCCTGCAGTGATTATTGGCCCACTGACCAGAACAGGTCCCTTTTGAGCTCCTCAAAGTCCCTCGCCAAAAGCCCTTGCACTTCTCTCAGGGCAGGGAGGCGAAGGTGGTGGGATCTCTTCGTTGCAAACAGGTGCCGGTTTCAGGGTGGTAGATGCAGGTTGCATATTTAAAGTATCCAAAGAGGTCACCAGAATCTTGACTTCCCTTATGTAGTAGGACTTTCCCATGGAAAGCTAGTAGAATACTCTACTCATTACCCCAGTCTTCTGAGTGAGGGGAGGGGGGATTGTGCAGCAGCCACATGGCCTAATTGGGGGATTGTGCAGCAGCCGCATGGCCTAATTGAAGAACATAGGCAGGGTAGGAGATCTCGGGAATTTCCTCCAAACTCTTTGGTTTCTTAATACTATAACAACTTGGTGATATTTTATTGTTGAGTAAGCAACTTTTCTCAAGAAAACATTAAAATAACTCAAAAAGAACCTTATTGGAGCCAGGAGCTCCTCCAAGACACGTCTATCCGCTTCAGCTGTAGGCTCCGCCCCATGGCTTATTTGTTTTCTCATGCTTATATCACATATGTTTGTGAGTAGATTGACTGTGACATTAAATATTTTGTTGTTTGATTTCACACTATTGTGGGTTTTCTGTGTCTCCCTCTGCACTCTTTAGATTGAAGAAAATTGGTTACAGGTCAGAGCTTTGCAAATGAATAAGAAACTAACAACAAACCCTGAGTCTAAACACCCCCTAATCTTACAATTATTAACCCCTAATCTGCCGCCCACGACATCGCTGACACCTACATTATACTTATTAACCCTTATTATGCCACTCCTGACATCGCCGCCACCTACATTATACTTATTACCCCAATCTGCTGCCCCCAACATCGCCGACACCTTCATTATATTTATTAACTCCTAATCTCCCGCCCCCAATGTCGCCGCAACCTACCTACACTTATTAACCCCTAATCTGCCGCCCCAACGTTGCCACCACTATATTAAATGTATTAACCCCTAAATCTAAGTCTAACCCTAACACCCCCTAACTTAAATATAATTTAAATAAATCTAAATACAATTCCTATTATTACCTAAATTATTCCTATTTAAAACTAAATACTTACCTATAAAATAAACCCTAAGCTAGCTACAGTATAACTAATAGTTACATTGTAGCTAGCTTGGGGTTTATTTTTATTTTACAGGCAAGTTTGTGTTTATTTTAACTAGGTAGAATAGTTACTAAATAGTTATTAACTATTTAATAACTACCTAGCTAAAATAAATACACATTGACCTGTAAAATAAAACCTAACCTATGTTACAATAACACCTAACACTACACTACAATTAAATAAATTCCCTACATTAAATACAATACGCGTACGATCGGGTTGATTGACACCTCCCTGATGGCGGCCCATTGTCCGCGAGTCTGCAGGGGGCGGCATGGCACCAGCAGCTCTTGTGAGCTGCTGGTGCAATGCTAAATACGGAGAGCGTATTGCTCTCCGCATTCAGCGAGGTCTGGCGGACCTGATCCGCACTGTCGGATCAGGTCCGGCAGACTTTGTTAAATAGAGGCCTCTGAATGAACAAACAGGAAATAAAATGCAGCAAAATGTGAGCAAATCAAAGTTCAACAGATCTTATGGTGGCGTATTTCTCATAGTACAAACCTGGAGAGTTAATAATGAATTTGTGATAATTTGCACAAAAATATGGATTTTTTTTTTATTATTGTTATTGCAAAAAATTAAATAAAATAAATAATTCAACAATACAATTCAATACAATACATTATATTCAATTATTTTAAATGTTTTTAGTGCATTCATTTATTGTTTTGCTATTTTGTTTTCAATAAATATTTCAATCCATTAATAACATATATGGAAAACAAAACATAATCAATCAAACTATTGGTCTGGCTTTTTTTTTTTTATCAACGGAAGATTTTATGTTAATAGTCCTATTTGATTTGATAAAGTGCTTTTCTTAAATTTGTTTTAGTTCCTGGTAATAGCTTTACCTGATATTTCTACATGATAAAAGACAATTCACGGTCATAAATACACATTACTAAGATTCATGAGATTCCATTTCAAAGCAATGAACCAAGACATTATATTAAACAATTATATAGTAAGCAACATTTAGGAATATGCAACAATGACTTTCATAAATGGAACTATTTTCAAGTAATAATTATAAATGAGATATCATGGGAAATGGATGCCTTTAGCATATTTTAAGCTATTCTCAAAAGACCAATCTGCATACAATGTAATATTTAGTAGTAGAAAACACTAATTCAATTTTATTATATTAAAACTTTATTACAAAACTTCAAGATTTTTTTTAAAATAACAGTATTTGTGTCTTTCTGAAAGGAGGATATAATTTAGTTGTCTTTTTGTTTTTATTTGTTTTGTTTTTTTAAATGTAGTCTTGATGAATATAATTTTAATAAAGATTGATTTTAATATTTCCCTCTCATTTGAAGATAGGTCTTAAAGAGACATTCCAGTCAAAATTGAAATGCACATAAATGAATTACATCTTTGAATAGAAACACATTTGCAATGTACATGTATTGGCAAAAATGCTTCTAGTAAAAGTTATCACTGTTTTACTGTTCGCATTCTTCACTGCACGTGCACATGAAGCATAGCTATATATTCTCAGTGCACCAGCATTTTAAATACTGCAGCTGCTCAGAGCTCAAGTGGGGCTTGTATTAAGTTAGCAATTAACAAACTGACGCCTAGATTAACAGTCTTGCGCTATAGAGGGTGCAAAACAAACACAACAACAGTTGCGTTATTTCACCCTCCATAGCGCTGCCATTACAAATTTCTGAAAAGCCACCTTGTGGGTGTGATATGGTGGCGATAAGCTCCATACCGCACATAATCCAAGGGCTGAGAATACGTGCTTGTGCATGCTTTCCCCATAGACATCAATGGGGAGAGAGTGTTAGTAAAAAACACCTGAAGCGCGGAATGAAAAGCTCCATAACGCAACCCCATTTATTTCTATAGAGAAAAAAAAGTTACGTTTAAACCTAACACCCTGACATAAACCCAAAGTCTAAACACCCCTAATCTGCTGCCCCAGACTTTGCCGATACCTAAATAAAGTTATTAACTCCTAAGCTGCCATCACTAATAAAAGATATTAACCTCTATTCCACGCTCCCTGACATCGCCGCCACTATAATAAAGTTATTAACCCCTATACCCCCGCACCCCAACATAACACTATAATAAAGCTATTAACCCATATTCCGCCGCTCCCGACATCTCGCAGCCACTAAATAAAGTTATTAACCCCTAAACCTCTGGCCTCCCACATCACCGCCACTAAATAAACCTATTAACCACTAAACATCGCAAAAAGCCCCCCACATCGCAATACAATAAATAAAACTATTAACCCCTAACTTTAAATTAAAATTATAGTATCCCTATCTTAAAATAAATAAAAACTTACCTGTGAAATTAAAAAAAGTTTAAACTCAGAATTTACCTAACATAACTATTATACTAAAATTAAAATATCTACCAATTAAATAAACTAAATAACACATTAAAAAAACCTAACACTACTAAAAAAATGTAAGTCTAAAATTACAAAAAATAAAAAATACTAAATTGCAAAAAATAACAAACACTAAATTACGAAAAATAACAAACGAAATTATCCAAAATAAAAACAATTACAGCTAATCTAATAGCCCTATAAAAATAAAAAAGCCCCCTAAAATAAAAAAAAACCTAGCCTACAATAAACTACAAATAACCCCTAAAAGGGCCTTTTGTAGGGCATTGCCCTAAAGAAATCAGCTCTTTTACCTGTAAAAAAATACAAAGACCCCCCCAACAGTAAAACCCACCACCCAACCAACCCCCAAAATAAAAAACCTAACTCTAACAAAAACCTAAGCTACCCATTGCCCTGAAAAGGCCATTTGTATGGGCATTGCCCTTGAAAGGGCATTCAGCTCTTTTACATTGCCCTTAAAAAGGCATTCAGCTCTTTAAAAAAAAAACACCCAAAAAAGTTTAAAAAAACCTAACACTAACCCCCAATGATCCACTTCAGTTTCTGTAGTCCGGACATCCAGTGTCAGGGTTTTTTCCCTGTTTTGTTTGGCAGCCATTTTACTCACCTCTCTTGCTGACTTTGGTGCATACTGTGTGATGCTGCTCATTTCCTGCACTTCCTTTTATGGCCAGACTGGTGTACATCATCCGTGTGAGACAGGATGCAGTCTCAGAATTGTGATATCATCACTTATTATTTAAAGGGCCTCTGTTCAGTATGCTTTGACCTTGCATTGTCTCAGACCTGTTTGTGAGACCTCCTGTGTATTACCTGGCTGTCTGACGTCCCTCCTGGTTCCTGATCCCTGGCTTGTTCCTGACTCTGCTGTTCTCCTTGTTCCTGATTCTGGCTCGTCTGACTATTCACTCTGGCTCCTGACTCGGCTCCTCTGACTATTCGCTTTGGATCCTGACTCGGCTCGTCTGACTACCAGCTCTGGTTTTGATTCCTGGCTTGTTATTTGACTTGTGAACTTTTTATTATTTTTTGCTATTAATAAAGGTGTGATTATTTTTGCACTTCTCATCTCAGTCTGATTCCTGGCACCCTGACATCCAGGCGGCGAGGTCTTCATCCAGGCAGTGAGGTCTTCATCCATCCAGGCGGCATCTTCTATCTTCATCTCGGCAGCGTCTTCTATCTTCATCCTGGCAGTGCAGAGCCGGTCCATCCTTAAAGACATCAAGCGCGGAGCACCCTCTTCATATGGTCACCGCCGTACACTGAATCTTCAATACAAGGGAGCCTTTTCAAAATGGCGTCCTTTGCTTTCCTATTGGCTGAATTGATTTTTGAAATTCAAATAAGCCAATAGGATGAGAGCTACTGAAATCCTATTGGCTGTTTAAATCAGCCAATAGGATGAGAGCTACTGAAATCCTATTGGCTGTTCAAATCAGCCAATAGGATGAGAGCTACTGAAATTCTATTGGCTGATTTGAATAGCCAATAGAATTTCAGTAACTCTCATCCTATTCGCTGATTTGAGCAGCCAATTGGATTTCAGTAGCTCTCACCCTATTGGCTGATTTGAATTAAAAAATAAAATCAGCCAATAGGAATGCATGGGACGCCATTTTGAAAAGTCTCCCTTGCATTGAAGATTCAGTGTACGGCGGTGACCGTACGAAGAGGACGGTCCACGCCCGATTTCTTGAAGGATGGACCCGCTCCGCGCAGCCGGGATGAAGCTAGAAGATGACGCCGGGATGAAGATAGAAGATGCCGTCTGGATGAAGATAGATGACGCCACCTGGATGGATGAAGACCTCACCGCCGGGATGAAGACTGCAAGCCGCCTGGATGTCCGGGACTTCAAAAACTGTAAGTGGATTGTCAGGGGTTAGTGTTAGGTTTTTTAAAACTTTTTTTGGGTGGGTTTTTTTAGATTAGGGTTTGGGCTTTTTTTAAAGAGCTGAATGCCCTTTTAAGGGCAATGTAAAAGAGCTGAATGCCATTTTCAGGGCAATGGGTAGCTTAGGTTTTTGTTAGAGTTAGGTATTTAATTTTGGGGGGTTAGTTTGGTGGTGGGTTTTACTGTTGGGGGCTCTTTGTATTTTTTTACAGGTAAAAGAGCTGATTTCTTTAGGGCAATGCCATACAAAGGCCCTTTAAAGGGCTATTGGTAGTTTATTTTAGACTAGAGGTTTTTTTTATTTTGGGGGGCTTTTTTATTTTTATAGGGCTATTAGATTAGTTGTAATTGTTTTAATTTTGGATAATTTAATTTGATATTTTTTGTAATTTAGTGTTTGTTGTTTTTAGTAATTTTATATTTTGTATTTTTTTTAATTTTAGACTTAATTTTTTTCTAGTAGTGTTAGGATTTTTTTAATGTGTAATTTAGCTTATTTAATTGGTAGTTATTTTAATTTTAGTATAATAGTTATGTTAGGCTAATTTATAGTTTAAACTTAGGTTTTTTAATTTTACAGACAAGTTTTTATTTATTTTAAGATAGGGATATAATAATTTTAATGTAAAGTTAGGGGGGTTGTTAGGTTTAGAGGTTAATAGTTTAATTTAGTTTTTTGCAATGTGGGGGGCTGGCGGTTTAGGCGTTAATAGGTTTATTTAGTGGCGGTGATGTGGGAGGCCAGAGGTTTAGGGGTTAATAACTTTATTTAGTGACAGCGATGTCTGGGAGCGGTGGAATATGGGTTAATAGCTTTATTATAGTGTCAGCGATGTTGGGATGAGGGGGAATAGGGGTTAATAACTTTATTATAGTGGCGGCGATGTCAGGGAGCAGCAGAATAGAGGTTAATATCTTTTATTAGTGGCGACGTGGTGAGTGACAGATTAGGGGTTAATACATTTTAAATAGTGTTTGCGATGCGGGAGGGTGACAGTTTAACGGTTAATAGGTAGTTTATGGGTGTTAGTGTACTTTGTAACACTTTAGTTATGAGTTTTGTGAAACATTTTTGTTGCGCAAAACTCATAACTACTGGTCTCAGATAGCGGAATGGATCGTGTCGGTATAGGCTGGAATGCCTCACCGCACAACTTGTAATACCGGTGCTATGGAAAGCCAACACAAAAACGTAATTTTTTTAAGTGCGGGATTGACGTTGCGTTACAGGCTACAATGCTTGCAGTATAGCTATACCGACATGACTCGTAATGGCTGCGTTCCTATTTTTATGCTGAAATGGCCATTTTTTAGCATTAAAACCATAACCCAAAACTCGTAATCTAGGTGTGAGTAATTACCAGATGGTACAAGCATCTTAGGCTCTCTGAGAAAGTGCCCTTTTTATGCTGGTGCACGGTGCATACTAAAATACACTTTTGAAACAGCTATAGCTTTTATTAGAAGCAGTTTTGCTAATACATTTATATTACAAACATGCTTCTATTCACAACTGAAATGTCTCCATGTGGATTCCAATTTTCGCTGGAATGTCCCTTTAACACAAAGATAGAACATGTTTTAAAGTGTATAAAAATTAAATAAAAATTGTGCAAAGAAAAGAAAATGTTAAATGCAGTGTTAGCAGAAAGAACATCAGGGAAATACTACCAAAAGCAATCAAAAGCTTAGCTATGGAGCAATAAAATAAACATATTAAAAATAAATAAAGTTTGGAAAAAAAAGTGAAAGTATAGCTAAACACAAAGGAAGCATAACGCTAAACATTAAGGTTACAGAAAATCTCTACTTATTATAGACTGAAGAAAAACAAATAGCCAAGTAAATAAAAATTGAAATAATCATAACTATTTAATAATCTAAACATAGAAACATGGGGCTAAATTATTGTGCGCCGCAAACAGGCACATTTCCCTGTTTGAAGCCATGCAATAATTAATCAGCCATTACAAGTGGCTAGTTATTGCTACCACAAGCTTGCAGTAGCAATTAACGCTTATAGAATTAACCAGAGGTCAGACCTCTGGGTAATTTTAGAACTATTATACACTGGATATAGAGGAGAGAGACAGAACTGCACCAAAATAAGATGCAGTTCAAAGACCAGGATATAAAGCAAAACACACTATAATAATAAATTAAGTACTCAAGTAAGTCAAAAGAATGTGCAATTTATTAAATAACAAATTTCTAAATAATCAAACAATAAATAATTGCTTTAGTAAATTTCAATTAAGAAATACACCCCCACATATACACACAAAGGACAAACAGACAATTCACATGGGCCCCACTTGCAACACAGAACTAAACCTATGCCGGCAAATAAAAGTTCATAGCAGGAAACTATCTCATGTAGATGGAAAATGACATGACATGACAGCAAACCCATGCAGTGAATGATTGACTGATGCTGATGACAAGAAATAATCAATATGAACTGTTCATGAATATGGATGATGAATGAAAAGATGGATTGTATGAATTAAATGGTTAATGATGAAGATGACCATACATCCAGTGACTTAGGTGAAGTTGCAGGTGTAGAATACAAAAACAAAACAGCAGCCAGTATATCACATAACAAATAGGTGGAGAAGTGTGGCGGACGTGTTACAGATAAAAGTTCAAGGGAAAGTTCATGTTGGGGGCGAGAATATAGCAAGAAGGTAAGGCTCATAGAAGGCACAACACAATACTCAAAGCCCCTGATGCTGATCACTCATGCGATCCTCCAGATTATACTCACGACCGCCTCACACAAACGACCACCAACTCTCTGACCGGCAGAGACCACAAGTCACTCGTACTGGGCTATGCTGTTCTGCATCCACATGATAGGGGTAACCCAACCACGCTGCTCACCGACGCGTCCTATTGCGCGTTTCACTCCCGATCTGCAGCAGGGAGCTTCTTCCGGGTTGTGACGTTTCACGTCATAGTGTCTCTTTTTATTGGTAGTCAAACTGTTAAGCCAATGCATACATTACTATGCCTTAAAGCAGCCACCTTGTAATTTCACCAATCTTAAAGGGGAAACACCATAAATGTAATAAACAGGCATAGCATTAGGATAACATTATACATTACTACCAATCCATGCAAAACAAACAGACAAAAACACAAGGACAAATACGTATCATCAAAAAATAAAATAAAATAAAAATAATAATAAATAATCAAAATAAAAAATAATAAATAAAACCTATGTTAGATAAATTCATAAACAGTAGTTAACCATACTACTAAACCATTTAATTTCAACATTGCGTGGAGTGGCTAGTTGATAGACTAGATAATAATAAGTGAATATTAATTACACATATATCAAATACTATTTTAAATAAGCAATTAATTCTTTTTTTTTTTTTAAATCAAATTCCATTAAGTTTGTACCCCCACTTCATAGTCGTGTGTGGGGAACTTTGCCGGTCATACAGGGTGGCACCAAGTATCTGAGAGCAAGGAGGAAAGCAACACTGGTGCATAGACCACATCAATATATGGATATAATGAATTACATTTAAAATGAAGAACGGATTTATTGATACATAAACACAGTGGATCTATTTTTTAGGGAGAAAAGATACAAACTCCAATTTCTCGTTTAGTCCAATAGGGGACAGGGTTTTAAGATGGTAAATCCACCGTGCCTCTTTTTGGAGGAGGATGGTGTCAATATCCCCTCCTCTTCTATGTGGGTTCACCTTTTCAATTCCTATAAACTCCAAACCATCCAGTTTGGAGTCATGGTATCTAGCAAAATGTCTTGCAATTGGGCTATCAACATCTACATTTTTAATATCATTGCGATGTTCATAAATTCTTGTTCTGAATTCCCTATAGGTTTTACCTACATAAAAACAAGGACAAGTGCAAGATAGAAGATAGATAATGCCCGTGCTGGAGCAGTTGATGAAAGATCTAATCTGGTAATTTCTCTGTGTGGTAGTTTCAAATTTTTTTGTTCTTTTGACAAAAGAACAAGCCACGCAATGACCATATGGAGAGCATCCTACTATGCTTTGAGAGTGGCTTACTAGCCAATTTTGATGTGCTGATTTAACAAATTCACTTTTGACCAACAGGTCCTTAAGATTATTCGCTCTCCGTGCGCTCATAGACGGAAAATCTTCAATACAATCAGACAGGTCCTCGTCCTGAGTCAGCAAATGCCAGTTATTTTTAAGTATCATTTTCAATTTATCCCAATGGGAATTAAATTTGGTTATGAACCGCACTTTGCTGTCCACAGGGGGTTGGACCTTTTGACTATAAAGAAGATTAGATTTTTCCTGCATCAATGCCCGATGTCTTGCTTTCTTCAAAGTCCTTTTTGAATAGCCCCTTACTAGAAATCTTTCCATCATCTCTGAGGCTTTTTTGTTGAATGTGTGGGTGTCCGAACATGTCCTACGTAATCGTAAAAATTGTCCATAAGGGATACTGTTTTTTAAATTCTTAGGATGGTAGCTACTGCCTAATAAGACACTATTTGACGCAGTGGGTTTTCTGTACACTTCTGTGTGAACCTGATTGCCTTTTTTACTTATAAGCAAATCCAAAAAACTAATACTGGAGTAGCTACTAGTACATGTCAGGAAGATGTTAAACTTATTTTTATTAAGTATTTCCCCAAATTCCTGTAGTTCTTCCACAGTACCTTCCCTTAAGATAAGTATGTCATCCACGTACCGAATCCATAGGGTCACATGCGCCTCCACCCATGCTGCCCGATCTCCAAACACAACCTGGTTCTCCCAAAATCCCAGGTGTAGGCATGCATAGGTGGGGGCACATGTGGCCCCCATGGCGGTACCTCTGAGTTGCCTGTAATATTTCCCATTGAACATGAACATATTATTTTTAAGTACGAAATCCAAGAGCTGAATTACAAATTCAGTATGCATGTTAAAATCATTACCCCTTGTTTTCAAAAAGCTCTCACTTGCTTGTATCCCTATGTTATGAGGGATTGAGGAATATAATGATTCCACATCTAAAGACACCAAAAGTGTTGTTTCTGAGATTACAATACCATCAATTTTCCTGATAGCATCAATTGAATCTTGAGTAAAAGTCCTCAACTCAGGTAAGAAGGGCTTCAAGAAGGAATCCACGTATTGACTAATCCCTTCAGTAGGGCCTCCTATGCCCGATATGATTGGGTGTCCAGGGGGTTTGGATGCTGATTTGTGCAGCTTCGGTATCCAGTAGAATACGGGTACCTTAGGTTTATCACTGTACAGAAAGCCCTGCTCCTGACTCGTTATGAGACCATTTCTTCTTGCATCGTTGAGCAAGAACAATAGCTCATTATTAGATTTTAAGAAAGTATCATGAGATACATTTTGATATTGTTCAGTGTCCCCCAATTGCCTATTGGCCTCTTCAATGTAGTATGCTTGATCAAGAATGACTACATTTCCGCCTTTATCAGCCGGCTTTATCACCAGCTCATTATGTCTCATTAACTCTTCAAGAGCAAGACGTTCTGCATGAGTGAGATTATCATTAATTATTCCAGTGAGTTGGATCTGTTCCAACTCCACAGATACATTTTTTACGAATGTAGCTATACTGGGAATTGTTGAAAAGCTAGGCATATACGTGGATTTCCTCTTGAGGCCAGTCTTAGGTTTGATCTCTGCCCTTACAGTGTCATTTTGATCTGTTAACAGTTGTTCGAGTGTGTTAATAGCTTCTCTTTCTTTCCTATCTGTTAGATCAATTGTCGACCTAGGTTTCATTATTTTATGAAGCGCTAGTTTGCGTGCAAATAAGTGAAGATCTTTTTTCAATTCAAATACTTCTAATTTGGCACTGGGACAAAAACTCAATCCTTTTTCTAGTAGTTTGATAAGATGAAGTTTAAGATTAAACTTTGACAAGTTAATAATGTTCATATTTTCAAAGGGGTGGACCCTTTGGGAGAACCAGGTTGTGTTTGGAGATCTGGCAGCATGGGTGGAGGCACATGTGACCCTATGGATTCGGTACGTGGATGACATACTTATCTTATGGGAAGGTACTTTGGAAGAACTACAGGAATTTGTGAAAAAACTTAATAAAAATAAGTTTAACATCTTCCTGACATGTAATAGTAGCTACTCCAGTATTAGTTTTTTGGATTTGCTTATAAGTAAAAAAGGCAATCAGGTTCACACAGAAGTGTACAGAAAACTCACTACGTCAAATAGTGTCTTATTAGGCAGTAGCTACCATCCTAAGAATTTAAAAAACAGTATCCCTTATGGACAATTTTTACGATTACGTAGGACATGTTCGGACACCCACACATTCAACAAACAAGTCTCAGAGATGATGGAAAGATTTCTAGTAAGGGGCTATTCAAAAAGGACTTTGAAGAAAGCAAGACATCGGGCATTGATGCAGGAAAGATCTAATCTTCTTTATAGTCAAAAGGTCCAACCCCCTGTGGACAGCAAAGTGCGGTTCATAACCAAATTTAATTCCCATTGGGATAAATTGAAAATCATACTTAAATTGCTGACTCAGGATGAGGACCTGTCTGATTGTATGGAAGATTTTCCATCTATGACCACACGGAGAGCGAATAATCTTAAGGACCTGTTGGTCAAAAGTGAATTTGTTAAATCAGCACCTCAAACTTGGCTAGTAAGCCACTCTCAAAGCATAGTAGGATGCTCTCCATGTGGTCATTGCGCGGCTTGTTCTTTTGTCAAAAGAACAAAAAAATTTGAAACTACCACACAGAGAAATTACCAGATTAGATCTTTCATCAACTGCTCCAGCACGGGCATTATCTATCTTCTATCTTGCACTTGTCCTTGTTTTTATGTAGGTAAAACCTATAGGGAATTCAGAACAAGAATTTATGAACATCGCAATGATATTAAAAATGTAGATGTTGATAGCCCAATTGCAAGACATTTTGCTAGATACCATGACTCCAAACTGGATGGTTTGGAGTTTATAGGAATTGAAAAGGTGAACCCACATAGAAGAGGAGGGGATATTGACACAATCCTCCTCCAAAAAGAGGCACGGTTGATTTACCATCTTAAAACCCTGTCCCCTATTGGACTAAACGAGAAATTGGAGTTTGTATCTTTTCTCCCTAAAAAATAGATCCACTGTGTTTATGTATCAATAAATCCATTCTTCATTTTAAATGTAATTCATTATATCCATATATTGATGTGGTCTATGCACCAGCGTTGCTTTCCTCCTTGCTCTCAGATACTTGGTGCCACCCTGTATGGCTGGCCCAGTTCCCCACACACGACTATGAAGTGGGGGTACAAACTTAATGGAATTTGATTTAAAAAAAAAAGAATTAATTGCTTATTTAAAATAGTATTTGATATATGTGTAATTAATATTCACTTATTATTATCTAGTCTATCAACTAGCCACTGCACCCAATGTTGAAATTAAATGGTTTAGTAGTATGGTTAACTACTGTTTATGAATTTATCTAACATAGGTTTTATTTTTATTTTTTTATTTTGATTATTTATTATTATTTCTTTTTATTTTATTTTATTTTATTTTTTGATGATAAGTATTTATCCTTGTGTTTTTGTCTGTTTGTTTTGAATGGATTGGTAGTAATTTATAATGTTATCCTAATGCTATGCTTGTTTATTACATTTATGGCGTTTCCCCTAGGCATAGTAATGTATGCATTGGCTTAACAATTTGACTACCAATAAGGGCTTAGGATAAGGAAATTCCCCTCTTTTCTGGTACATGACATGGACTTTATCAGAAAATGGAATCAAATTTTGGATACTTGCTCCTTTGCCTTGATGGAATTATTAATTGAGTTCAAAAAGGAACAAAGGAAGGATTCTATTGACTTTATTAAAACAGTACAAAAAGATCTACAACAGTTCCAAAACGATAAAGACTTTAAATCCTATGATAATAAATTTGAAGCCAATATGGCAAAATTTACGAAAGACCTATGGGAATTTAAGAAACAGAAATTAGCAAGGGACAAGAGGGACTATGAGTTTAATAAAGTTTATAGATGGCAAAGTGGTGTGAGAGGTCAGCGTCCTACTTCCAGTTTCCATAGAAACAAAGTAGATACCCAGCCAAAACAAGGCAATGGCAAAAAAGTGCATTTTTCAGAGACGGAATACGACGTTGACACCTCAGACCACGACTCAAATGAGGAATTAATGATCACAGAATCAGTATCTGCATTAGACGTACCAATAGATAATAGTGACAATGTATCAAAAAACGACCAGCGCACAGGGACAAAAACAAAGATAAAAAAACCAGAAGGGGCAGTAGGGGGAGTCGCAGACAGAAGAAGAGGAAGGGGAATCAGATATCAGACACGAAACCAACAGAGGAAATACATATAAAAAATGTGGTAAACCTGTCTGACTACGATTTAACAGCCACAGAAATAGAGGTTATGGGTCTAGGATTAGGGTTTGCACCCACAACCCACTTTGACCTGTTCGGCACTGTCCATGACATTAATAAATTCGTAAGGAAACTTACTTTAAAAAATCACTTAAATGTCCCCTAATTTAAAGACAAATTAGGGGACATTCTCACCCTAGGTAAACAAGTAGGAGCCTTCACAGAATCCTTTTTTGATACGTTATTACCATCCACACCTTATACACCAATTTTTTATTTTCTGCCAAAGTTGCATAAGGATAACAAAGAGCCACCAGGCTGACCAATCATTTCGGGGGTGGGTTCACTTCTTGAGCCCCTCTCTGAATTGGTAGATTCATATCTCCAACCTTTGGTTGTTAATTTGATGAGTTATATTAAGGACTCTACAGATGTCCTTCAGCGTCTAAGTAATCTTACATGGAAAGAGACCTATTGCCTAATGACAATTGATGTAACTGCATTATACACATCCATCCCACATTGCCAGGGGTTAGAGGCCTTGTCATATTTTTAAATAACTTTTCTAGTTATAACAAAGACATTGTATATTTTTTACTAACAGCTGTGGAATTTCTTTTAACGCACAATTATTTTCTTTTTGAGGGACAATGCTATCTCCAGAGACGTGGCACGGCCATGGGGGCAAAGTTTGCCCCCTCCTACGCTAACCTCTATATGGGGTGGTGGGAGGCTGCCCACGTCTATGGAGATAGCAATCCCCACAAGGAACATATTATTTACTATGGTAGATATATTGACGACCTGCTGGTGGTGTGGGATGGAGATGTGGAACTTGCCAAAGATTTTGTCAAGAATATCAATGAAAATGATGTGAATCTTAAATTCACTTCACAGCTAAGTCTTGACCATATAGAATTTTTGGATGTTGACATTGTAGTCAACATAGCACAAAAAACTATTAATACTTCGGTGTATAGGAAACCCACAGGGGGGAATACTATACTAAACTATAAATCTGGCCATCCTCAACATGTCAAGAAAGCTATCCCTAAGGGACAATTTATTAGAACCAAGAGACTCTGTTCAGACAGACAAACCTTTGAAACCCAGTGTCAAATACTAGAGCAAAGACTCTTGCAAAGAGACTATCCTCTACCCTTGTTGAGGCAAACCAAAGAAGAAGTGGAAAAAATTCCAAGAGAAAATTTGTTAGTGTACAAACATAAAACTAACAAACATAGTGGTACCAGACAAAACAAACAAAAAGAGGGTAAACTTGTGTTCAGTACACCGTACAGTTTAGAATATCACAAAATCTGTGATATTATTAAACAATCATTACCAATATTGGCCACCGATACAAACTTGGCACAGATAGTTACGGAGGGTTGCAGATATGTAGCAAGAAAAAGTAAGACTATTGGAAATATTATAGCACCCTCCGATCTCGTAAGTGCCAATATACGTACTTGGCTCCCACAAAGGTTTGGCTATTTCAAATGTAGGACATAAAGGTGCAAAACCTGCAGACATGTAGTGGAAGGGGCAAATTTTACCTCCACATCAACAAATCGCACATATAATATTAGATTCAACCTCAATTGTAAATCCAATCATGTGATTTACCTGCTTACCTGCAGGGGGTGTAATATACAATATGTCGGGAAAACCAAACGACTTGTTAGGGACAGAGCCCAGGAACATGTTAGGGATATAGAAGATCCAGATATCTTCACTCCCGTAGCCAGACACTTTAAATCTGAACACTCGGGCAATGCTGCCCTTTTGTCCATACAGGCAATTGACCATGTACCACCACATAAAAGGGGTGGTGATAGAATCCAAAGGCTGGACTATAAGGAAGCCCAATGGATTTTTCTACTCAACACCAGACATCCATATGGCATTAATAAAGAAAGCGATGTCAATCTTTTTATCTAATCTAAGCACTATATTTCCTTTTTTGTTATGCCAAGGTGATACCCTGTACAATTATACTATTTTCGAAAACTAGTAGTGCATATAGCCAACAATAGTGTATTATAACTGATCATCAAAATATAACATATCATATCTAGGGCTTAGCAACTAGGGACTATGGGTACATTAGGTTATGTTGCACTCTCACAACTAGGAATTTGTCTATATCTGTATCCCCTTCCTCAAATTTATTTAAGGTACTTCTAATATGAGTCAGCAGTAGTATGAGTTGAGATCACATACAAATGTATATACATACTTATTCTTTTTAAGCTGTTCTTAATTGAGCTAGTTTAGATTTTTATTGAATATTTGTTGTACTATATACTATTTTGTTTATAATCTAGCTGCTTGAACTCCCTCTCAGTACCCAATGTTATTCTGTCATTAGTTTAGCCTAACATACTTAATTCAACAGGACAATAAGGGGTTAATTTTTGTTTTTAATTAATGTGTGTTGTTCCTTTAAATAGGAGTAACAGTGGCAGCAATCATATAGCAGTGAACAAGTGTGCTGAGGACACACGAAACATGTCTGCTGTGCTGCACTGTTACCCCTTTTGTCAGTGTATGCTTTTTTGAGCTACGGCTCTACTTGTTTTTAAGTGTTACACAATAAAGCCTTTTTACTTTTACAACTTTTTTATGCTGTCCCCTTTTATTCATTGGATTGAGTAGGTTTGTAGCCCTGTAGCCGTTTTTTCCTGTTGCACTTTGTACTTTCATCACGCCTGGACAGAGGCGTGTCGGCTGGGCTCCCTACTTCCGGATTTCCTACACAGTCTGCACGGAGGAGCGGAACGGACGTGACACACTGTTACCTCTCAGACACGCTGAAGTGACGCTGCTCAGTGAAAGGACCTCGGACCCTTGCAGGAACGGTAAGCGCCACACTAGTGGAACTTTCAAAAAGAGACACTATAACGTGAAACGTCACAACCCGGAAGAAGCTCCCTGCTGCAGATCGGGAGGGAAACGCGCAATAGGACGCGTCGGTGAGCAGCGTGGTTTTCCGTGGGTTACCCCTATCATGTGGATGCAGAACAGCATAGCCCAGTACGAGTGACTTGTGGTCTCTGCCGGTCAGAGAGTTGGTGGTCGTTTGTGTGAGGCGGTCGTGAGTATAATCTGGAGGATCGAATGAGTGATCAGCATCAGGGGCTTTGAGTATTGTGTTGTGCCTTCTATGAGCCTTACCTTCTTGCTATATACTCGCCCCCAACAGGAACTTTCCCTTGAACTTTTATCTGTAACACGTCCGCCACACTTCTCCACCTATTTGTTATGTGATATAATGGCTGATGTTTTGTTTTTGTATTCTACACCTGCAACTTCACCTAAGTCACTGGATGTATGGTCATCTTCATCATTAACCATTTAATTCATCCAATCCATCTTTTCATTCATCATCCATATTCATGAACAGTTCATATTGATTTTATGTCAAGACAGGAGGCGAATATTTTGCATAATTCTTTACTGAAAACCAAAACAGCAGCAAAGAAAAACTGACAGGAAGAAAAATAATTCACATAGCAACAGAGTATGACCAATCAGCATACAGTATAGCAATAAAGAGACCAGAATAAACTAAGTCCTTCCTCTTTTCTTTGCTGCTACCAAGACAGCAGGTCACGTATTTCTTTAAGTTTTTATTTTCTATATAACTTGTATACACTGTTATCTTTTAATTATCTTATAAATTGTATTCTATTTGTATATAGTAATATTTTCTATTGCCTATTAAGCCTTCATGGCTTAGGGGTTTTCTTTTAGCCCCTTCACTGGGTCATTCTGGGTTCTGTTCCCCTCAGTGACTATTTCCCCTCAGTGATTATCTAATTTTGCAAATCTGTCTCAGTTAGCTTATTGTACATTTTCCACCTAAAGTATGTAGATTTTTTCTATACATATTTAATGCCTTGCTACGGAGCAGCCGTTCTGTCAGACTACTGCTTCCTGACTGATCCGTTGTTCCTAGTCACCAGACCGCATACCGGTCTCTCGTGACTTTCTTCTGACTCCCTCCTCTCTGAACTCGGTGCCGCTGCGGATCGCGCGGACACACATCTGACCGGTAGCTATCAATAGCTGAGCTGGTCGGGTGTGTGAGCCACGGCCTGCATCGGCTCTGGTTCGGTGGTGTGGCGGTCGGACTTTATCATAGGTGATAGGCAGCCTATGCCTTCGATCTGTGATGGCGGTAGTAATGACTTTTTTTTTTTATATGTGATATAGGAAAAGTATCCTATTGTTTTTTCTCCCTAGGTATTTTTAACTAATAAAGTTTTAAGGGGGCAATAATTTGTCTATCAATAAAAGATTGCTTGGAAACGGAACCCGTTTTTCCCGCCATTTTTCTTTAAATTTAATTTGTTTTACTTCAGACAGTTTTTAGACATGCTAATACTTCTGCGATAGCTCAGTGGTTTAGCAACCAGTATAGAGTCTGAAGGTCCCTGGTTTGAATCCTGACATGGATATGAAAAATTATTAATAAAAAGTTAGTGATAGTAAATCAAGGTTTCTTTTCAATTTACTTGATTTTAATTAAAAAAAAAGGGTTATTATTACTTTTTATGTACAGTTTTTGTGAATTTGCTGTTTAGCTTTGTGGGCTAACTCTGTGTTCATACAGATTGTAGGTCCAGGGTTCAATTCCTGCCTCTTCTATTAAACATACAAAAAAAAAAAATATATATATATTTATTTTTTCCTGTTAATAATATGTTTCTCTGAGGTTTGATTTTTGCTTCTATATTTTATTTTTTCATTTAGATCAGAACTCTTTGTTTCATCATTTAAAGAATGGAGCCTGCCGACCCTGTCATTGACCCCGCCCCTTCTCCCCCTCAGTCCAAGGAAGACCTTTTAGCCTATATTAATTCGGCCATTGCATCTGCATTAAAACATAATGTTTCCCCTTCTAAAAAAAATTTAGAACATCCCCAATCCCTTCATTTCGAGGAATCCTCATCCTCTGATTCAGACCCTCCAATATCGCGCAAGCGTCATTGGAAGACTCATTCTCGCTCTGCTCCACATAAAGGCAAAGCTCAAAAATCGAAAGCCCCTCCCCCGGGCGTTTCACATAGGGGTGTCAGAACCTCCTCCCCAGAGGTTAAACGGGGTAGACGAACCCTTTCCCCCCTGGGTGTACAAGGGGGGACGCAGAGCTTAGACTCTGAAAATTTTGATATGGAAGACTACATGGAGTCCTTTCCAGGGTTAGATTGGGAGGAGGATCCTCAGTCTGACCTAGAGCTTGATCCAACTCCAGCTCCTCGGGCTGGGGCTCCTCACCCTCGATCTTCCCAAACTATTGAATTAGAGGACGAAATGGTTGACCCGGCTGGGAATCCAATCTTTAGCCCTAAACACATTAAACATCCCAGATCATCGGACTGGGCATTAGCTCCTCATCTCTCTCGCTTTTTGCAGAGATCGCTCAGAAAGGCTCTCGATCGTGATGATCGTAATAAGCTTTGTGCCGAATGCCGTAGACCTTCCCTCCTTGGTAGGGAATCAGTAACACCTGAGTTTGATGCTAAACTCGCTACCTTCCTAACTAGAAGGGGAAGGGATCCAAGGAAGGGTTTAGACAAGGCTCTCAGAGGAGTTCAGGATAAGCTCCTGGACACTTCAGGTCCTTTGGCCCAGATTTTACATCTTTCCGATGAAGCCCTTTTGTCTGGCTCTCCTTTGGATCCTTTCGCCATTCGAGAGTGGGCTTTTCGAGCTTTTTGCTTCCTTGGCAACGCCAACGTAGCCATTTCCACTGAACGCAGAAGATCTGCCCTTTTGGGAATTAATCCTAGATTGGCTGTTCTCGCTGTCGAGGAGGCAGGCTCTTCTGCTAAGGGTCTTCTCTTCGGAGAACCCATTTTGAATATAATGAGGCATTATGTTTCCACCTTTACCTCTATTGATAGGATTCAAGCCTCTCTGAGAAGAGTTTTCAATCCCTCCAATCGGGTTTTTGGCAGGGCCGGCAGATTCAGGGGTCGTCTGCCCGGCCGACAACAGTTCATGGTTCAGCAACGCCAAGCAGTCGCTTACCAACAGTACCCCTCCTATCCTCAGAGAACTCTCTTCCCACCAAGATCTCGAGCTGTCAGGACCAGATCAGCCCTGCCTAGACCCACCTTACCTACAGGCCCTCCCGCTACCCAGAGTGAGTACTCCTCCTTTGTTCCTGACTTCTTTCCCCATATCTCCCTTTGCAGGCAGACTGTCCCTTTTTTCAGATACGTGGAATCTAATTTCTCAGGATCCTTGGATTACTCAGACAGTGAAGGGCTTCAAGCTGGTATTCATTTGCCCTCCCTTCCAGAGGGGTCACCCAAGACCCATGAATCTTTCAAAATCAAATATGGACCTTATTGGTTCAGAAGTTCAATCTCTCCTGCTCAAGGGTGCTATAGAGGAGGTTTCGAACCCAGAGGAGGGGTTTCTAAGCAACCTCTTTCTAGTAAAGAAAAAGACGGGTGGTTTCCGCCCTGTCATCAACCTTCGGGACTTAAATTTCTTTGTGGTTTACCGCCATTTCAAAATGGAGGGCATCCACATGCTCAGGGACCTACTCCGTCTGGGAGATTGGTTCGTCCGCCTAGACTTGACAGATGCCTACCTTACGGTCCCGGTGTTCCCAGACCATCGGAAATTCCTCAGGTTCCTCTGGGACAACAGGATTTGGCAATTTACTTGCCTGCCTTTCGGTCTAAGTTTGGCTCCGTGGTGTTTCACCAAACTTCTAAAACCCGTCATCGCAATCCTCAGAGGCAAAGGTATTCGCCTTATCATCTACCTGGACGACATTCTCCTCATGGCAGAGGATCGTTCTTCCATCTTTTCTCACTTGCACACAACCTCCTCCCTTCTTCAAGGGCTAGGATTTGTTATCAATTCAGAGAAGTCGGCTTTGATCCCTTCTCAGCAAGTAGAATTCCTAGGATTTCTCATAGACTCCACCTCAGGTCTGCTCCTTTTACCTCAGGAGAAGATCGACAAGATCAAATTGGAAATTCGAGAGGTGCTGGCGTCCCCCATGATATCTATCCGCCAGCTTTCCAGAATCATCGGGCTCCTCGCCTCCTCCATTCAGGCAATTTTTCATGCCCCTCTGCATTACCGAGCAATGCAGAGGCTGAAGATTCAATCTTTCAGAGAATGCCGTTCATATCATCAGATGATTTGTTTGAACGAGGAGGTACGTGCAGAGATGTCCTGGTGGCTCCTTCACATGGAATCCTGGAACGGCAAGGCTGTCTTTGGATCCACGCCAGACTTTGTGCTCTCCTCAGATGCCAGCCTTCTGGGTTGGGGGGCATCTTTCGAATCGGCTGGGACGGGGGGATCTTGGTCCCCTCTGGAACAATCGTTACACATCAATTGTCTAGAGCTTTTGGCAGGCTCTTTTGCCATTCGCTCTTTCTCCAAACAATTTACGAATTGCTGCATCCTCCTCCGTATGGACAACATATCTGCGGTCCAATACATCAATCACTTAGGAGGTACGAAATCCAAGATGCTATCAGATCTTGCCTCAGAATTGTTCAGGTTCTGTGCCTCCCGCAACATCTCCCTCCGGGCTCAGTATATTCCTGGAGTTTACAATTCTGTCGCAGACTGGTTTTCTCGTTTTTGGAGAGACTCCAGCGATTGGCGACTGCTTCGCCCTGTTTTTCTGAAAATTCAGAAGAAATTCGGTCCCTTTTCTGTGGACCTTTTTGCTTCCAGGATCAATCATCATTGCCTCGTTATTTCAGCTGGCTTCCAGATCCGGGGAGCGAAGCCTCGGATGCTTTTCTGCAGAGCTGGCCTCAATCCGGAGCTTACGCTTTCCCTCCCTTCTCACTCATCACGAGAACCCTCTGGTCGGTCAGGAGATTCAAATGCTCTCTGACAATAATTACCCCCTTTTGGCCGATGCAGCCCTGGTTCCCTCTTCTTCTGGAGATGACGGTTTCCCCGCCTCTTCTTCTTCCCAATCAACTAGACATTCTTGCGGACCCTCAGGGAGAACCTCATCCCCTGATTCTCCAGGATCACCTTTCTCTGCTAGCTTGGCAGATTTCAGGGGATCCTGGTCTTCCGAAGGCCTTTCAAGAGACGCTCAACTTCTCCTTCGAGAGTCTTGGGCCCCTGGCACCAGGAAATGTTACGCTTCAGCCTTGACGTCATGGGTTAGTTGGTGTGCTAGCAGGCAGGTTGATCCCTTTTCAGCTCCTGTAGTTTTTATTGCAAATTATCTTTCTGAACTTTTTTCCCTTGGGAGAGCTTATCGCTCCATTAATGTCGTCCGCTCCGCAATTTCAGCGGGTCATTTTCCGGTTGATGGTAATCCGGTGGGAAGACATCCCCTAATTTGCCGGATTTTAAAAGCCATTCGACTGAAGGTTCCCCCTTCTGCTCGATACTCTCACCTTTGGGATGTTTCCATCATGCTGTCCTTTCTTAGGAATTGGCCTACCAATGCAGAACTTTCCCTTAAAGAGTTGTCAGCCAAGTTGGCTATGTTACTCTGCTTGGTTTCCTTCTGCAGGATTTCAGATATCCGTGCGCTGGACGTAGAAGGCATTTCCTTTTCCCCTGAGGGCGTTACCTTTACCATCTCTAAACGCACAAAATCCATGTCGTCTTCCATCTTCTACCCATATTTCCCTGATGATCCTCAACTCTGTGTGGCTCTCTGTTTGAAATCTTATCTTTCCAGGACGATTTCTTCCCGGTCTTCTTCTGGGGGTCAATTGTTAATCTCCTTTGTCCCCCCTTTTCGCCCCGTCTCATCCCCCACTTTAGCCAGATGGGTGCGTTGGCTCATGTCCTCTGCAGGCATTGATCTTTCGTTTGGAGCTCATTCCGTTCGTGGTGCAGCTGCATCCAAGGCTCTTTTAGCGGGCAGTAATCTTCAAGATATCCTCAGAGCCGCAGATTGGTCTTCTTCATCTACCTTTTCTCAGTTTTATTTTAAACCCATTCTTCACGCTGCTGAGTCATTACTTTTATTGCGTTAAAATTGCAAAATATGAAGCCTACTGTCTTGACATAAAATTCAGATTATTATAACCTTGGTGACTAAATAATCTTGATTTTATTAAAGACAGGAGGCGAATATTTTCCCACCCCTTTTTCTTCTGCCTCTCCCGGTGTAGGTTTTTAAAAAAAAAAAGAAAATTATTGAATAAGGATATTTAATGTTATGTATGTTCATGGTTATGTTTATTCTTTGATTCTGTACCTAAGAACAATATTATTGTCATTTTATTTCTTTTTACAGTTTAATCCTATGGCGAGATTTGTTTCTGACTTCTTTCAAGGCTCGACTGGGATCTCCCTCAAGCTTCAAAATTCCTTTCTGCCCAGGATGTTGTTGATGTTCATTCTTCTGTAGTCTTTCAGGAGTTTCACCAAAGAAAAGAGGAAGGACTTAGTTTATTCTGGTCTCTTTATTGCTATACTGTATGCTGATTGGTCATACTCTGTTGCTATGTGAATTATTTTTCTTCCTGTCAGTTTTTCTTTGCTGCTGTTTTGGTTTTCAGTAAAGAATTATGCAAAATATTCGCCTCCTGTCTTTAATAAAATCAAGATTATTTAGTCACCAAGGTTATAATAATCTGAATTATTCCTTGTCATCAGCATCAGTCAATCATTCACTGCATGGGTTTGCTGTCATGTCATGTCATTTTCCATCTACATGAGATAGTTTCCTGCTATGAACTTTTATTTGCCGGCTTAGGTTTAGTTCTGTGTTGCAAGTGGGGCCCATGTGAATTGTCTGTTTGTCCTTTGTGTGTATATGTGGGGGTGCTGGTACATGTTTTTTGCTGCTGTATTTCTTAATTGAAATTTACTAAAGCAATTATTTATTGTTTGATTATTTAGAAATTTGTTATTTAATAAATTTCACATTCTTTTGACTTACTTGAGTACTTAATTTATTATTATAGTGTGTTTTGCTTTATATCCTGGTCTTTGAACTGCATCTTATTTTGGTGCAGTTCTGTCTCTCTCCTCTATATCCAGTGTATAATTCTATTTACCAGGTAGCCAGCACTTTGTATTATTTAAATAATTTTGGTACTATATCTTCATCTGTTTGTTTGGTTAATTTTAGAACTATGCTCCAAGCACCCCCAAAATACTGTCTATTATATTTTATTAAAAAATAAAAATGGCAGCATCTTTATTTTTTAATAAAATAACTGCACTAGACTTTTGGACCTAAAGTTGGTGGGAGTGGGGCGTTTAAAAAAAAAAAAAAAATGGCACTGAAAAGTGCCTTTACATTGCAGTCAATAAGAACTGTGTGTTCCCAGTAAATATATATTTACAATATATGCTTATATACATATATATTTACAGTATATGCTTATATTCATATATATTTACAGTATATGCTTATATACATACATATTTACAGTATATTCTTATATATATATATATATATATATATATATATATATATATATATATATATATATATATATATATATTTACAGTATATGCTTATATACATATATATTTACAGTATATGCTTATATACATATATTTTTACAGTATATGCTTATATACATATATTTTTACAGTATATGCTTATATACATATATAGTTACAGTATATGCTTATATATATGTATATATATATATATATATATATATATATATATATATATATATATATATACAGTATATGCTTATATATATATATATATTTACAGTATATGCTTATATACATATATATTTACAGTATATGCTTACATACATATATTTTTACAGTATATGCTTATATACATATATATTTACAGTATATGCTTATATATATATATATATATATATATTTACAGTATATGCTTATATACATATATATTTACAGTATATGCTTATATACATATGTATTTACAGTATATGCTTATATACATATATATTTAACACTGCTGCCTATCGCTGCGCTACTTCTGATGCTGTGTCTGATGGCATCAGAACTAAGCTCCCATAGGAGCCTATGGAAGCAGGCTCTCGTGAGGTCGCGTTCGCATTGCTGAAAACTTGTAATACCAGAGCACATTATCGTGCGCTGGTATTACACAGTGGATTGCAAATACTGCTTTCATCAAATCGATATTTAGCGCTCCACTTGCAATCTGGCCCAAAGATTTTGATGGCAGATAAGAATCATAGGCCCAATAAGTCTGCCCAATTCTTCCTAAAAGTATAAACGTATATAGTTTGTTGGATAGCTTTATGCTTATCCCAGGCATTCTTGAGTCCCCCAAAGTTTGTCATTACCACCCCTTATAATATATAATATATTATATTTATGTCTATTGCACTCTTTGAAAAGATCCTTACAAAGCGTAAGATGATCTAAACTTCATTAGCATGGCGAGAAATATCATGGAATGATTAAGGAAAAGGGGCTGAACCAAGAATTTCCAGAAATTGTCGAGCTTACATTATTAGAAAGTAATGAAGCTCACAAGAATGCAGATGTGTACAGTTTATACATGATTTTCATGTGCAATATGCATAGTTTTAATCATCTTGCCTTAGCAAAGAACTTTAGATTATTGGACGCAAAGGGGATTGCATAGCTTTTTGCAGTTATCTTTAGTTTTAAACTTTAGCTGAACGGTCTTCAGAAGATGCCGTGTTGCTTGAGAAGATGTTTGAAAACAAAGCAAACATTTACAAAGTTTCTTTTAGAAACTTATTTAACTTATATAATAAAAACATATTTAAACATGTAAATTGAGTTGTATGAATAAAAGGTTCTTAGCATTATATCTTGCTAGTCAGTGTATAACCAGGTATCATGGTTAAAGGATGACTTTATGGTTTTATAGATGCATCAGGTCAGTAGGTAATTAGATGGAGATGGTCAACTATTCTAAGTGTGTTTTATTCCCTGTGTCTCATACCTTAAGGGAGTGTGTCAGTGTAGTTTATCAACTACTCCCAATAAAATTTGACATCAAGAAATATGGGAAGTTTATTACGTTTGTAGTAGCCATACTGCTCTAAGGGTATAGTTTCTCTGACTTTTGACATCCACTGTTGATGTGTAGGTATTTGTTATTATTATTTTTTGGTAATGTTGTGCCACTAATAACCTAGCGCTGTTTAAATTAATCTGTATCAGGATAGAAAGTATTTTACAATTACAGTCTGGTCTCTTATTTAGTAATGCTATTACAGGTGTCAATGTAAAACCTGGGCCTACTACTGTTTGTAGTGTCAGTTCAACCGACTGCCAGAAAGGTGCTATTTTGGGGCATTGCCACCACATATGAGTCATGGTACCCGATTCTCCGCATTCTCTCCAACACAGCGCTGAGGAGGAAGGGTAGGTCTTATGTAATTCGAATGGAGTTAAATACCAGTGTAAGAGTATCTTAAAGTTCATTTTAATTATTTGTGTTGAGGTAGATAATTTACATGTGTTATTATATATTTTCCTCCATTCTTTCTCGCCTAATTGTAGGTGTAATTTGTATTGCCAGCGAGTGATATATGCTGGAAGCTGAGGTAATCATACGTTATTTAGTGTTCTCTTCATGAGTGAAAGGGTACCCTTAAAGGGTATAGCTAATAGACATAGTTGTTCAAATGATGTGGGTGTTCTAATTAGATTTTCTTTATGTTGATTGTTGTGCATGAAGTGGCTCAGTTGCGTATATTTTAGCCATGACATGAAGGCTCATTTCATTATATTTGATAAACTGTGGCATGGTTTTAGTGTTCGTTTGTCTAGTAGCGTGATAATGGAAACTGAATCTGGGAGTTCTCATGTGGCTATGGTTTTCCCTAATGTTTCATACCCGCATGTAAATTCGATATTTGAGTAGGGGGTAGTGGGGATTGTGGTGAAGAGAGTTTCGGGAAATGCCAGACTACGTAATCCCAAGTATCTAATATGTGTCTATAGAAGGGTGATTTGTGACATATGGGCTGTCTAAATTTTTTGGGATCCAACATATTGAACCAGGTTTGGGGGTTCTTAGAATTTGGGAGTCCAATGACACCAAAGCTTTTCCATCTTTTTTTCTGTGCCAATCAAAAATATGTTGAAGAACTATGGAATGGTAATAAGTTTCTATTTTTGGTACTCCCAATCCCCTTTTCTTGAGGGGTCTGTACATTGTGGCTGCATTAAAGGGCCACTAAACCCAAAATCTTTCTTTCATGATTCAGATAGAACATACAAATTTAAACAACATTACAATTTACTTCTATTATTTATTTGCTTCATTTTTTAGATATCCTTATTTGAAGAAAATGCAATGCACATGGGTGAGCCAATCACATGAGGCTTCTATGTGCAGCAACCAATCAGCAGCTAATGAGCATATCTAGATATGCTTTTCAGCAAAGAATATCAAGAGAATAAAACAAATTAGATAATAGAAGTAAATTAAAAATATGTTTAAAATTGTATTCTCTTTCTAAATCATGAAAGAAAAAATGTCAGTTTCATGTCCCGTTAATGCATGGTCTTATTCGTCCCCACATGAATAAATTAATGGATTTTTTGAGTTACTGGAGGTAATATTTAGGTAACGTAAGTGGTATCGTCTGAAAGATATAAAGTATTTTTGAGAGAATCGTCATTTTTATTGCTTGGATTCTGCCACACCATGTCAGTGGTTTGTCTTGCCACGTATGCAAGGTGTGCTGTATAGAGGTTTGTAGAACTTAATAATTAGCTTCAAATAATTGCGATATTTTGGGGGTTAGTAGTATTCCTAAATATTTTAGGTGCAAATTTTGTATTTTATAGGGGCAAATAGTCTTAATATTGTGGAAGTCCTTTAGGGGTAAGGCGATATTAAGTATTTCTGACTTTTGTCTATTAATCAAAAAAATTGATAATTTGCTGAATGTTTCAAATTCCTCTAAAAGTGAAGGCAGAGATTGACTAGGGGATGTCAACGTGAGCAGAACATCGCCCGCAAACATAGATACCTTATATTGGTTTAGGCCTATTGTTACTTCCACTATATATAGGTTAGCGTGTATGTGTGATGCTAGTGCTTCCATAGTGAGTACAAAAAGGATAGGGGACAGAGGACACTCCTGTCTCGTTCCATTTGAGATTTGGAAGCTTTGGCATAATACGCCATTAACTTTTACTTTTGCTGTTGGGCTGGTGTTAAGGTGTAGAATTATTTTCATTATTTTATCCCCAAAGCCAAAATGATGTAGTGCACTCTGGAGAAAGGACCAATTAACCCTGTCAAAGGCCTTTTCCACGTCAGTGAAGACCAGGAATTTTATTTGCTATGACATGCCATTATGTGTAGGGCTCTAATAGTGTTGTTTATGGCCTCACTGAATGGAACAAAGCCTGCTTGATCTAAGTGTACTATAGATGGTAGGACAGAGTTGATTCTTCTAGCCAATATCTTTGCATACATTTTTATATGACCATTCAGCAGTGAAATTGGACGATAACTGCTGGGACATGTTGGAGGTTTTCCTTCTTTATGAAGAACAGTAATATGCACTTTTAATAGCTGAGAACACAGGCAATCCTCTTCTTCTAAGCAATTAAACAGATTTGTCAGGTGTGGTGCTAATATTTGATGGGACTGTTTATATGTATTGGTTAAACCATCTGGTCCTGGACTTTTCTGAGTTGGGAAATCTTTGATTGCTGATATTACCTCTTGTACTGGGAATGGTTCATCTAATGATTCGGCTAGTGAATCTGATATTTTTGGTAGATGTGCATCTTCCAGGTATTTATCAGTGTGAGGATGGGTTTGTGTACTAGTTCCTGAGGAGATATTTTATAGGGTTTTATAATAGTTGCTAAATGTGTTCGCAATTTCTTTACAATCAAAAGTTTCCTTGTAGGTAGGAATAATCATTTTATTTTGTAATTTGCTTATGTTTTCCTCTTCAGTGCTCTGGCGAGTAATGGACCCGCTCTATTTCCCTCTGTAAAATATACTTTTTTGATGTAGTAAGCTTTCCTATGTACCTCCCTGTTTAAAAGATTGTTTAAGTCTTGCCTGTCCTTAAGGAGGTAATTAGAATTTTCTGGTGAGGTTGGATTTAGCATATGTGCATGTTCTGCATCATTTAGTTAGTTTAGTAATTGGGTATACTCTAAATTGTATGACTAGTTTTATGAACTCCCTCTGATAACGACTTTGTGTGCTTCCCATACTTTCCCTGAAGGGGATTGTGGAGAATGGTTATGCTGAATGAACTATGTTAATGTTTTAGATATTTTATCTAAAATAAGGGGTTGCAATAAGAGGGTGCTCTCCAATCTCCAACAAAAGTCTGTGATTGATCTTTCAGGCCACTCGAGGGTCAGTGATACAGAGGAGTGATCTGACCAAGGCATTGGTTCGATATCAGAGTCTCATACTATTGTCAGTCCTAATTGGTCACTATGGATGTAGTCCAGTCTGCAATATGTTTTGTAGGGGTTAGAAAAGAAAGTGTATGTGTTTTGGGTTGGGTGCTGGACTCTCCAGACATCCAACAAGGCAGTTGAATTAAGGCATTGTATTATTGTTTTGATAGTTCTCTGTGTCTGTAAATTTCTGTCTAGTGAACAATCAAGTCTAGGGTTAAGTGCAATGTTGTAATCTCCCACTAGTATCACGTGCCTGCCCTGAGTTTGGGGTGTATACATTTGCCAAAGTTATTGACTTATTGAATAGGTTCCCTACTAGAATTAAGTATCTGCCTTCTGGATCTGAGTATGTAGTGAGGGCATGAAAGTGTATGGATTTATGAAATAATATTCCTACCCCATTTCTTTTTTTATTTGCATGAGAGCTAAGGTGGCCTTCAGGATAGTGTTTGGATGAGAATTTGGGTTCTGCATCTTGCCTAAAATGGGTTTCCTGGATGAAGATAATATTTTTTAGGTTTATGGAACCAGTTGAGTGCAATTGATCTTTTTGTTGGGGAGTTTAATCCTTTAGCATTTTGGGTCAGTATTTTTAGTTTTCTCACGGTCATTGTATTTATTTGGTGAGCAAGTGTTGTCATCTGGTCAGTGTATTCTTGCATGATACCTGGTGTTGTCGAGTAAATAGCAAACCTTGTCTACTATTGTAGGCTGGCATAAGGACATAGCCAGTCAAAATAACATTTTTAGCTATATTTTCAATGGTAACAACAATAACAATAACAGTAATCAAAACAATAATAAAAACAGAAACATAACAATTGAATATATCCATATACAATATATTGAAGTTGGGGGGATAAAACAGTAATTATGATTCTAATCTAAAACAATTTTAATCTATCTCACAAACATTTTATAGTCATGAAATTGAGCATACTCACACTTGCAGGTATATTAGCGACAGTTCTTTTCAATTCAAGTGCCCTAATTATGTGAATGGCAGCTTGGGTTATCTCACAAAGAAAAAATTAAAAAGTGATCAGGCCTTGGGTAACTTATGGCCTTTCAGGTGGAACTAAAGTCAGTGTCTTGAGAATTGGAAGCCAGTTGAGATTTTTTCCTGTTTACTTTGTTCCAACCATTTCTTTGTGGTTTAGGATCATTCGATGGGTGTGGAATCTTCGGGGGTGTGGATCCATCTAGAATGGTAGAGATGGTTGGGGTATATTAAGTTTCTTGCAGAAACTTTCTAGGTCTTCTGATGTTCTGTAGATGACGATCCGAGATCCTTGCAAGACTTTGATGCAGAATGGGAATCCCCATCTGTATGGGATTTTCATGTCTTAGAGGTGTAAGGTTAGGTATCTTGCTTCCCTTCTTCTGTTTATTGTAATATTACTCAAGTCTGCATACATTTGTATGTTATCTCCGTCATGAGTGATTTGGCGCATTTTTCTGGAGGCCTCCAATGTTTTTTCTTTGTCTGCAAAAATTTGGAACTTTAAGACAATGTCTCTAGGAGGTTTACCCTCTGGTGGCTTTGGAAATGGCTCTATGAGATGAGCCATTTCAATGGGTATATTTGGTGGATCCTTAGCCTGTAACAAAAGTTGAAATAGATTTTGTAGGTGCTGAGCTATTTGGTTCAGGGCTATTTTCTCGGATATTCCTCAAATTCTGACATTGCTTCTGCACCCCCTATTGTCGAGGTCTTCGAGTTGGAATTGCATTTGCTGAATTAAAGAATCTTGGGTTTCCATGGTTGTACTTTGCATGTCAACATCATTATTTATGAGGTCTATATCTTCCTCGAGGTGGGCGACTCTATCTCCTAATTCAGAGAGTTTTTTTTCACTTCTGTTAGGACTTCTTTGATCATTTTCCCCACATGAGTGAGAAAAGAGGCAAAATCTGATTTTGTAGGAAGGTTAATTATATCTGCTCTTGTAAGTGGTTCACCTTCTCATGAATTAGTTGTTGTAGATTCCGTCTCTAAAGGCAGAGTGTCTGGCTCTTGTAAGGCCATTGGCGCTGTGTCCGGCACCTCAAATACTTTAAAAAAGTTATTTAGCCTTGTTGTCATGGATGTGTGAGTTTTAGTTGGTTTGTCTAGTTTGGATGTTCTTCTCAAAGCCATTGTGGTATGTTGTGCAGAGGGTGGACCCCGTAGTATGAGTAAATGCATATATATATATATATATATATATATATATATATATATATATATCTTGTGCTTTTTTAGGTATTTAACTGCGCAGCTGTGTAACCTTTTCTTGGTGCTGGTATAGTTGTATGGTAACAATCTATATTGAGAGGTAATATATATGAGATTGTCTAGCGGTTATTTGTGGTGTCCACAATTAGTTCTTTTTCATGGGCATGGGATTCAGCTCTGCTTTGAGAGATAAGATGTTTATGTGCTCTGACTCAGTGTTTTCTTTAGTACATTGAATCCAGTTAATTGCTTTATTGTTTAGCGGTCCTTTCCTATTATGGCCCTTTTTAGTTGCAGGCTGAAAAATAGAAGAAAGAGAGGGGCGTTTCATCACATACCCTTCAGTGCCGAGAAATGCGTTGCATTAAAGGGGATTATCCCCTTGACCACTACTTGTTGTTATTTTATTCTTTTAATATTTTACTTTTTAGTTTCAATTTTTGTTTTCAGTCTTTTAATAAAACTGTTTTTTACTATAACACAAGTATATAACACAAGTATAGTGGTTTCTACCTTACCTCTCATTTCCCAATATTGGGCTGTTTGTGCATTTATCCTGTTTTTGAACCATATCGCTGGTAAAACCTGGAGTGGGTGAGCTGATGAGCCCTAACCTAAAATTATCAGTCTGCATCTACCAGCACATAGGTGTGCTATTGGACATTGTGAGTACCCATTCGGCATAATTATCTCCATTGTTCCATCTATTTGGTTGATCTTCACATGTGGTTTCCTTTGTTGTCTTGACTCTCCATTACAGACACATCTGGCGGGGATATCCTGGAGTGGGTGTACTGACACACCATATTATGTCAGTCTGCTTCCATTAGCACATTTGGGTGCTTATTTTAAATGTGAGTACCAATTTGGCTCGAGTGCATAAGCTTTGGCTTTTTTGATTTGGTGATTCTACACATGAGGCGCCCCTCTCTCTCTTCTATTTTACAGTTTTTCCAGTATCTTCTGTGAAGAGGAGTGCAGCCACCATTCACACTGAGGACATACCTGATTTTTTGCACTTTTATAGTGACTTTCAACATAGGACTTTGATATAATTGTATGTTAATAGGTACAAGTGCCATATATTGAATGAGCTGTGTATGTTGTTTTTTAAAGTTGTACAGTGTATATATAGTGTATGCGCCCTCTCTTATTTTTTATATTTTTAGTTGCAGGCTGTATGTGCTGGCTCATGAGGTTGTAGCGTTCTCTAAGGCATACAGCGTGGCTGTGGTATAATGCTGCGGCTACTTTTAGTATAGGGTGTTAAAACTTTTGCTCTTCAGGTCTTTTAGATTCCTGCTGTGAGAGACCTTTTCTGGCCGGGTTGTGTATTTGTGATTGCGGCACAGCCGCAGCGTGCTGTGTACTGCGTGATCAGGCCTTACTGTGGTGGCGCTTCTCTCACCTTATACTTCATATCTCTGCCATCCATTGGGCTAACGGGACAGGAGTTCTTCCTGCGTCCACTCTGAATACTCCGGCAGCCGATTCTTCATGTCGTGAGCTTGTTTGTGCCTGGCGTGGGGTTAGAATCTGATCTGGAAGCACAGTGAAAATTGGAGCTTCACATTTTAGCAGCCATGTTGGGCGATGGCTGGCTCCGTCCCCCAAAATATTTTTTTTTAAACCTAAACTATAAAAATAAAAAATCCTACCAAAAATAAACCCCCCCTAATCTAATACTAAACTACCAATAGCCCTTAAAAGGGCTTTTGCAGGGCATTGCCCTAAGTTAAACAGCTCTTTTACCTTAAATAATTACCAATTATCCCTTAACAGTAAAACCCCCCACATAACCAACCCCCCAAAATAAAAAAACTAACGCCTAGATTTAGAGTTTTGCGTCCAAAGGGGTGTGTTAGCTACGCATGTTTTTTTTCCCCGCACCTTTTAAATAACGCTGGTATTTAGAGTTCTCGGAAGGGCTGCGTTAGGCTCCAAAAAGGGAGCATACAGGCATATTTACCACCACTTCAACTCTCAATACCAGCGTTGCTTACGGTAGCGGCTAGCTGGAAAAACGTGCTCATGCACGATAACCCCATAGGAAACAAATGGGCTGAAAGAAAATCTAACACCTGCAAAAAAGCAGCGTTAAGCTCCAAACGCAGCCCCATTGTTTCCTATGGGGAAACAGTTTCTAAGTCTGCACCTAACACCCTAACATGTACCACGAGTCTAAACACCCCTAACCTTACACTTATTAAGCCCTAATCTGCCGCCCCCACTATCGCTGACACCTGCATTATACTATTAACCCCTAATCTGCCAATCCGGACACCGCCACAACCTACATTATAGCTATGTACCCCTAATCTGCTGCCCCTAACATCGCCGACCCCTATATTATATTTATTAACCCCTAATCTGCCGCCCCCAACGTCGCCGATACCTACCTACACTTATTAACCCCTAATCTGCCGACCGGACCTCGCCGCCACTATAATAAATGTATTAACTCCTAAACCGCCGCACTCCCACCTCGCAACCCCTATAATAAATAGTATTAACCCATAATCTGCCCCCCCTAACATCGTCAACACCTATAACTTCAAGTATTAACCCCTAATCTGCTGACCGGACCTCGCCGCTACTCTAATAAATGTATTAACCGCTAAAGCTAAGTCTAACCCTAACCTTAACACCCTAAGTTAAATATAATTTTAATCTAACAAAATAAATTAAATATTATTAACCAAAGTCTTCCTATTTAAAACTAAATACTTACCTGTAAAATAAAGCCTAATATAGCTACAATATAACGAATAATTATATTGTATCTATTTTAGGATTTATATTTATTTTACAGGCAACTTTGTATTTATTTTAACTAGGTACAATAGCTATTAAATAGTTATTTACTATTTAATAGCTACCTAGTTAAAATAATTACCAAATTACCTGTAAAATAAATCCTAACCTAAGTTACAATTAAACCTAACACTACACTATCAATAAATAAATTAAATCAATTAACTACAAGTACCTACAATTAAATAAACTAAACTAAATTACAAAAAAAAAAAACACTAAATTACAAAAAATAAAAAAAGATTACAAGGATTTTAAGCTAATTACACCTACTCTAAGCCCCCTAATAAAATAACAAAGCCCCCCCCAAAAAAAAATTCCCTACCCTAATCTAAATTAAAATAGTTAAAAGCTCTCTTACCTTACCAGCCCTTAAAAGGGCTTTTTGCAGGGCATACCCCAACGAAATCAGCTCTTTTGCCTGTAAAAAAAACACAATACCACCCCCCAACATTACAATCCACCACCCACATACCCCTACTCTAACCCAAACCCCCCTTAAATAAACCTAACACTACCCCCCTGAAGATCTCCCTACCTTGAGTCGTCTTCACTCAGCCAAGCACCAATGGACCAAAAGAAGACATCCGGAGCGGCAGAAGTCTTCATCCTATCCGGGCAGAAGAGGACATCCGGACCCGCAGACATCTTCATCCAAGCGGCATCTTCTATCTTCATCCATCCGACGAGGAGCGGCTCCATCTTCAAGACCTCCGGCGCAGAACATCCTCTTCCTACCGCCGACTACCGACGAATGAAGGTTCCTTTAAGTGACGTCATCCAAAATGGCGTCGCTCAAATTCCGATTGGCTGATAGGATTCTATTAGCCAATCGGAATTAAGGTAGGAAAAATCTGATTGGCTGATTGATTCAGCCAATCAGATTCAAGTTCAATCGGATTGGCTGATCCAATCAGCCAATCAGATTGAGCTCGCATTCTATTGGCTGTTCCAATCAGCCAAAAGAATGCAAGCTCAATCCTATTGGCTGATTGGATCAGCCAATAGAATTGAGCACAATTTTCTCTTTATGACACACATGAACTAGCATTCTCTGGCTGTGAAAAGCTAATAAAATTCAGTGAGATAAGAAGCAGCCTGCTGGGGCTTAGAAGTTAGAAACAGGCAGACATTTAGTGGTTTAGAGGTTATAAAGTACATTAATATAACAATGTTGGTTGTGCAAAGCTGGAGAATGGGTAGTAAAGGTGTCTATCTAAATTTTCAAACAATACAAATGTTCAAGTAGACTGTCCCTTTAATTATGATTTAAATATTTGTTTTAAAAATGCAAATGATACAATTACTAAAAAGACAAAATTATTGCTTGTACAAGCTCAGTCTATTTATTTTTATAATTGCTTGTCATCACTCCTTCATTGTACCAAATCAGAATAAAATACTATTGTTAACAGTTTTTAGACCTGCCTATGTAAATGCAGACTATTTCCTTTTTTTAACTAGTTTCCTCGGTTCCTGTAACATTAAAGGGATTCTGAACCCAAAGAGCATGCAAATTTAAGCAACTTTCTAATTACCTTGTATTATCAATCACCAAGATTACAAGTTGTGCGCTAAACCCAGGGCCGTCTTTAATATTGACTGGACCCTGGGCGAAAATTTTCTTGCCCCCCCCCCCCCATGCAATTTCGCTCTCCACCCCAACATCCCAAAAAACAACTAAATCGATTTTTTTTTTATTATTATTAGCCCAGCAGTGGATTATCCACTGCTGAGCTAATCATTTTAAAAAAAATGAAATAAATTGCAATATGTGAAACTGATCCTAAGCAGTACTAATAAGTAAATAAATATATAAATTCCTCCACTGTGGATTCATTTAATATTCTTTTGAATGTGATTCTGGTGTGAGGTTAGTTGGTTAAAGAGATTTAGGGCAGACAACAGGAGCAAAGCAAGGTAAAGACTGAGGAGGAAGCATGGAAGTGCAGTATAAGTTTACTGACTGGAACAGCAGAACTACTATGGGAAGCTGTAAAATCTGAGACAGAGAGAAAACAAAAACTATAAAAATAAACCTTACATTAATGTGTGAAGTATCAGCATGATACTATACTTCAGCCACAGCAGCACATGTCACTTCTTTGCTAGGAACAAGTTCCCTCTCACCTTGCACTAGACAATGCTGCATGGGGAGGGGTGTGTGTGCATTCACTTATTCTTCCCATTGACACCTTTCTACAAAGCATTGTTCCCCTAACAAACTTAGGGCCACAGCAGAAAGAGCAGGGGACCAGCAGACTGGATGCTGTCTGTCCAAGGCTGCATGGATACAGTGTGAGATGAGTTACACAGCCTCAAGACTGAAGAGAGCACTGTATGCAGCTGCACAGATGCTCAAATCCTCACGTGCTTGCCGCTCCAGCTTTCTGCTGCATGCGCCTACAGTCAGCCCTACCCAGAAACAATCCCTACCACCAGAGCAGTTACCTGGTAACAGTGGTAACCCCAGTATGACCTTTTCTGATGCAGTGGGATTGGCTGGATGCTGAGTTAGGGCTTTGCATTCAGTGCTGCACAGTGCACATCTAAAACAGCACATGGCAATAGCTTGGCATATCACGTGACACCGGCACTGTCTGGCACAGTTTAAAAAATAATAATATATATAAGCAGAGTACTTTTGACTGTGACAGTATTAGGAATGAATGTGTGCGTTCCCCATGTCAAATCAGCAGTCTGGTAAAAAACTTAAAAAATAAAATTTTTTTTTTTTTTTTTTTTAGGACTCTTGGGCCCCTCAACAGAAACTGGGCCCTGGGCAGCTGCCCCTTTTGCCCTGTGTTAAAGATGGTCCTGGCTAAACCCAGTGCGTAAATAACGCAAAAAAATTAGCTGTATCGCACTCTCCATAGCGCTGCCATTACAAGTTACAAAAAAACCTTCTTGCTTTGTGCGTTATGGTGAGTTAAGCCTCATACCGCACAAAATCCAAGGCCTGACTTGACGTGCTTGGGCAGGTTTTCCCCCATAGACATCATAGAGAAAAAGTGTTAGAAAAAACACCTGCGATTGCATAATGGGGATCGCTATAACGCAATCCATATTGGTGTCTATGGATACAAGAAAGTTATGTAAAAACCGAACACCCTAACATAAACCCCAGTCTAAATACCTCTAATTTTCCGCCCCCGACATTGCCATCGCCAACACCAAATAAAACTGTTAACCCCTAATCCGCCGCCCCCGACATCGCTGACACTAAATAAAGCTATTAACCCCTAATCCACCGCCCCCGACCTCACCAACACTAAAATAAACCTATCAACCCCTAAACCGCCAGCACCCAACATCGGCAATACTAAATAAACCTATTAAACCCTAAACCGCGGCCTCCCCGACATCCCAACTACTATAATAAACCTATTAACCCCTAAACCACCGCCCCCTACATCGCAACTACTATAATAAATGTATAAACCCCTAAACCGCCGGCCCCCCACATAGCAACACACTAAATTAAACGATTAACCCCTAAACCTAACACCCCCTAGCTTTAAATTAAACTTACAATATAACTTTCTTAAGATAAATAAAAACTTACCTGTGAAATAAAAAAAAACTAAGATTAAACTATCAATTAACCTAACATTACTATATTACTACCCAATATAAAAGGGGTACCTTGCATTCAAGCTTGAGTGTGCGGCGGACGATCGCATGAAGAGGAGGATCCATGTCGATGAAGACTTTAAGGGCAATGCCCATACAAATGCTTAGTTTTTTTTAGACTTAAGTTTTTTTTATTTTGGGGGGTTGGTTGGGTGGGGGGTTTACTGTTAGGGAGACTTAGGTTTTAGGGGTGATGTGGGGACGGTGGTTTAGAGGTTAATAGGTTTATTATAGTATTTGCAGTAGGGGTGGCATTTTAGGGGTTAATATTTTATTTTAGTGTTGGTGATATGGGTGGATGGCAGATTTGGGGGTAATACTTTAATTTAGTGTTGGCGATGTGAGTGGGCGGCGAATTAGGGGTTAATAGGTTTTTTTATAGTATTTGTGATGCTGGGGATGGCGGTTTAGGGGTTAATAGGTAGTTCATGGGTGTTAGTGTACTTTGTAACATTTTTGTTATGAGTTTTGTGAAACATTTTTGTTTCGCAAAATCCATAACTTCTGGTCTCATATAGCTGAATGGATTGTGGCGGTATAAGCTATAACGCTAGCGGACCGCACAACCTGTAATATGGGAGACCTCAAAATTCCACAGTCAAAAGTCATTTTTTGAGTGCTGAATGGAGAGTTGCGCAAAGGCTAAAACGCTTGCGGTATATCTATAGCGCCGCGATTTGTAATACGGGAGACCTGCATATTCCGTGCGCAATGGCAAATTTTTCAGCAGTATAGCCGTACAACTTATAATCTTGCTGAATGTTTCTTAATTCTCTTAAGATCTTTATTTCAAAAAGCAGGAATGAAAGTTTACAATCTGGCCCATACAATTACTTAAAAAGACAAAATTATTGATTGTATAATCAAACTAGAAAAACGTAACAAAATTATTTTTTAAAAAACAATATTTTATTACAAATTTCTACTACCACCGGTGGTTTAAAAGTTATACATATAACATGCTAAAAACTAAGAGCAGAAATAAACATATACTGCTTAGAACACTGTTGCAAAACTAAGAGCAGAAATAAACATATTCTGCTTAGAACACTGTTGAAAAACTAAGAGCAGAAATAAACATATACTGCTTAGAACACTGTTGCAAAACTAAGAGCAGAAATAAACATATTCTGCTTAGAACACTGTTGAAAAACTAAGAGCAGAAATAAACATATACTGCTTAGAACACTGTTGCAAAACTAAGAGCAGAAATAAACATATTCTGCTTAGAACACTGTTGCAAACATAAACAATAGTAGCAAACACTATAGAAAGCTGTATAGAGTGCAAGTTGCAATGCAATTGATACTTTTGTGGCCGTATGTTAAAAGGTTTAAAAACCAAGTAAAATGTCCAGCAAAGAGGAGTTTTTTTAAAAAGAAGCTTGTCCCATACACTTAGCAATCAATAATCCATGGTAATCAATATTTCATGGTAGGAGTAAGGAAAAAAGTCAGCTGTTAGGAAAGGATTCATCTTGAATTCATATGTACACTTCAATATTTCGAGTCTGTGACTCCTTCCCAGAATACGAAACCTACAGTGGTTTCTTCGCAAATATGAGACAAACTTGTGGCTTACCTGGGGTTCCGGCACTTTTTCAAGAAAAAAGGCTATCTGAAAAAGGCTATCTGAAGCTGAAACGCGTAGATGTTACAAGGATGAGAAGCTGTATTTGAAATCAGAGCGCTCTGATATATACCCAACGAAGGATTACTCTAACCATTCGCAAGGCAAAACTATAAGTATTTTTTGTACACAAACTCTTTTCTCAAAACAGAAGGAATTTACTATTCCCGGTATTCTGCCATAGCCATTGGCTCACTAAGGTCTTGTGATCTCGACACCTGAACCGGAACTTGCTAACTGGAGGGGAGAGCGGCTGAAACTTGGAGGATATCGTATCTAAACGCCAAGCCAGACTGTGAATGAAATATTCTTTGAAGGTAATAAGTCTGAGTGCCGGAACCCTGGCTAAGCCACACGTTTGTCTCATATTTGCGGAGAAACCACTGTAGGTTTCGTATTCTGGGAAGGAGTCGCAGACTCGAAATATTGAAGTGTACGTATATAATTCAAGATGAATCCTTTCCTAACAGCTGATTTTCTTCCTTACTCCTACCATGAAATATTGATTACCATGGATTATTGATTGCTAAGTGTATGGGACAAGCTTCTTTTTTTAAAAAAAACTCCTCTTTGCTGGACATTTTACTTGGTTTTTAAACCTTTTAACATACGGCCACAAAAGTATCAATTGCATTGCAACTTGCACTCTATACAGCTTTCTATAGTGTTTGCTACTATTGTTTATGTTTGCAACAGTGTTCTAAGCAGTATATGTTTATTTCTGCTCTTAGTTTTGCAACAGTGTTCTAAGCAGTATATGTTTATTTCTGCTCTTAGTTTTTCAACAGTGTTCTAAGCAGTATATGTTTATTTCTGCTCTTACGGCTAGATTTAGAGTAGGGCGGTAGCCATGAAAACCAGTGTTAGAGGCTCCTAACGCTGGTTTTGGGCTACCGCTGGTATTTAGAGTCAGTCATTAAAGGGTCTAACGCTCACTTTCCACCCGCGACTTTTCCATACCGCAGATCCACTTACGTCAATTGCGTATCCTATCTTTTCAATGGGATCTTTCTAACGCCGGTATTTAGAGTCGTGTCTGAAGTGAGCGTTAGAATTCTAACGACAAGACTCCAGCCGCAGAAAAAAGTCAGTAGTTAAGAGCTTTCTGGGCTAACGCCGGTTTATAAAGCGCTTAACTACTGTGCTCTAAAGTACACTAACACCCATAAACTACCTATGTACCCCTAAACCGAGGTCCCCCGACATCGCCGCCACTCTATTAAAATTTTTTAACCCCTAATCTGCCGACCGCACGCCGCTGCCACCTACATTATCCCTATGAACCCCTAATCTGCTGCCCCTAACACCGCCGAACCCTATATTATATTTATTAACCCCTAATCTGCCCCCCTCACCGTTGCCTCCACCTGCCTACACTTATTAATCCCTAATCTGCCGACCGCACGCCGCTGCCACCTACATTATCCCTATGAACCCCTAATCTGCTTCCCCTAACACCGCCGACCCCTATATTATATTTATTAACCCCTAATCTGCCCCCCTCACCGTCGCCTCCACTTGCCTACACTTATTAACCCCTAATCTGCCGAGCGGACCGCACCGCTACTATAATAACGTTATTAACCCCTAATCCGCCTCACTCCCGCATCAATAACCCTATAATGAATAGTATTAACCCCTAATCTGCCCTCCCTAACATCGCCGACACCTAACTTCAAGTATTAACCCCTAATCTGCCGATCGGAGCTCACTGCTATTCTAATAAATTTTTTAACCCCTAAAGCTAAGTCTAACCCTAAGCCTAACACCCCCCTAAAATTCCTACAAATAAATACAATGAAATAAACTAACTAAAGTACAAAAAATAAAAAAGAACTAAGTTACAAAAAATAAAAAAATATTTACAAACATTAGAAAAAAATTACAACAATTTTAAACTAATTACACCTACTCTAAGCCCCCTAATAAAATAACAAAGACCCCCAAAATAAAAAAATTCTAAATTACAAAAGTTCAAAGCTCTTTTACCTTACCAGCCCTTAAAAGGGCCCTTTGCGGGGCATGTTCCAAAGAATTCAGCTCTTTTGCCTGTAAAAAAAAAACATACAATCCCCCCCCCAACATTACAACCCACCACCCACATACCCCTAATCTAACCCAAACCCCCCTTAAATAAACCTAACACTAAGCCCCTGAAGATCTTCCTACCTTGTCTTCACCATGCCAGGTATCACCGATCGTTCCAGGCTCCAAAATCTTCATCCAAGCCCAAGCAGGGGCTGGCGATCCATAATCCGGCGGCTGAAGAGGTCCAGAAGAGGCTCCGAAGTCTTCATCCTATCCGGGAAGAAGAGGCGATCTGGATCGGCAACCAATTTGATCCAAGCGGCATCTTCTATCTTCATCCGATGACGACCGGCTCCATCTTGAAGACCTCCACCGCGGACCCATCTTCTTCTTCCAACGACTTCCCGACAAATGACGGTTCCTTTAAGGGACGTCATCCAAGATGGCGTCCCTCGAATTCCGATTGGCTGATAGGATTCTATCAGCCAATCAGAATTAAGGTAGGAAAATTCTGATTGGCTGATGGAATCAGCCAATCAGAATCAAGTTCAATCCGATTGGCTGATCCGATCAGCCAATCAGATTGAGCTTGCATTCTATTGGCTGATCGGAACAGCCAATAGAATGCGAGCTCAATCTGATTGGCTGATTGAATCAGCCAATCGTATTGAACTTGATTCTGATTGGCTGATTCCATCAGCCAATCAGAATTTTCCTACCTTAATTCCGATTGGCTGATAGAATCCTATCAGCCAATCGGAATTCGAGGGACGCCATCTTGGATGACGTCCCTTAAAGGAACCGTCATTCGTCGGGAAGTCGTCGGAAGAAGAAGATGGGTCCGCGGTAGAGGTCTTCAAGATGGAGCCGGTCGTCATCGGATGAAGATAGAAGATGCCGCTTGGATCAAGATGGTTGCCGGTCCAGATCGCCTCTTCTTCCCGGATAGGATGAAGACTTCGGAGCCTCTTCTGGACCTCTTCAGCCGCCGGATTATGGATCGCCAGCCCCCGCTTGGGCTTGGATGAAGATTTTGGAGCCTGGAACGATCGGTGATACCTGGCATGGAGAAGACAAGGTAGGAAGATCTTCAGGGGCTTAGTGTTAGGTTTATTTAAGGGGGGTTTGGGTTAGATTAGGGGTATGTGGGTGGTGGGTTGTAATGTTGGGGGGGGTATTGTATGTTTTTTTTTACAGGCAAAAGAGCTGAATTCTTTGGGGCATGCCCCGCAAAGGGCCCTTTTAAGGGCTGGTAAGGTAAAAGAGCTTTGAACTTTTGTAATTTAGAATAGGGTAAGGCATTTTTTTATTTTGGGGGTCTTTGTTATTTTATTAGGGGGCTTAGAGTAGGTGTAATTAGCTTAAAATTGTTATAATATTTTTCTTATGTTTGTAAATATTTTTTTATTTTTTGTAACTTAGTTCTTTTTTAATTTTTGTACTTTAGTTAGTTTATTTAATTGTATTTATTTGTAGATATTGTATTTAATTAATTTATTGATAGTGTAGTGTTAGGTTTAATTGTAGATAATTGTAGGTAGTTTATTAAATTTATTTATTGATCGTGTAGTGTTAGGTTTAATTGTAACTTAGGTTAGGATTTATTTTACAGGTAATTTTGTAATTATTTTAACTAGGTAGCTATTAAATAGTTCTTAACTATTTAATAGCTATTGTACCTGGTTTAAATAAATACAAAGTTGCCTGTAAAATAAATATTAATCCTAAAATAGCTACAATATAATTATAATTTATATTGTAGCTATATTAGGGTTTATTTTACAGGTAAGTATTTAGATTTAAATAGGAATAATTTATTTAATAAGAGTTAATTTATTTCGTTAGATTTAAATTATATTTAACTTAGGGGGGTGTTAGTGTTAGGGTTAGACTTAGCTTTAGGGGTTAATACATTTATTATAGTAGCGGTGAGCTCCGATCGGCAGATTAGGGGTTAATTATTGTAGGTAGCTGGCGGCGACGTTGTGGGGGGCAGATTAGGGATTAATAAATATAATATAGGGGTCGGCGGTGTTAGGGGCAGCAGATTAGGGGTACATAGGTATAATGTAGGTAGCGGCAGTATACGGAGCGGCAGATTAGGGGTTAAAAAAAATATGCAGGTGTCAGTGATAGCGGGGGCAGCAGATTAGGGGTTAATAAGTGTAAGGTTAGGGGTGTTTAGACTCGGGGTACATGTTAGGGTGTTAGGTGCAGACATAGGAAGTGTTTCCCCATAGAAAACAATGGGGCTGCGTTAAGAGCTGAACGCTGCTTTTTTGCAGGTGTTTTTTTTCAGCTCAAACTGCCACATTGTTTTCTATGGGGATATCATGCACGAGCACGTTTTTGAAGCTGGCCGCGTCCGTATGCACCGCTGGTATCTAGAGTTGCAGTGGCGTTAAATTATGCTCTACGCTCCCTTTTTGGAGCCTAACGCACTGAAAACCCAACCCTTCTGGAACTCTAAATACCAGCGGTATTTAAAAGGTGCGGGAGAAAAAAAGCAAGCGTAGCTAACGCACCCCTTTGGCCGCCAAACTCTAAATCTAGGCGTTAGTTTTTCAACAGTGTTCTAAGCAGTATATGTTTATTTCTGCTCTTAGTTTTTAGCAGGTTATATGTATAACTTTTAAACCACCGGTGGTAGTAGAAATTTGTAATGAAATATTGTTTTTTAAAAAATAATTTTGTTAAGTTTTTCTAGTTTGATCATACATATATATATTTAATTAATTCTTGTTTTGATCTCTATAGCTGCTTTTATTTAGCGCTCCTCATATTTGTTAAACTTGTATTAATCATTTTGTTGAAGTGTTTGGGGTAGCACTTTTTTTGAGGCAGCTTTTTGCTATATTTTTTAGGGGCTCTATATTTTTAGTTTTTTAAAATTATTGATTGTACAAGCTCAGTAAATAATTATTGGTTAAACTTTTCTGGTTAAATTCTAAAAGCAATATGAGCAGTTTTACAAATTCAGATGACAGCCCTTCTAAAGGAGAACAAGTTAGAAAAGGAAGCAAAAAATAATACCCAAGTATGCATACAAGGTTTTCAATTGGAAATTATAATTGATTGGAATGTGGGCAATTGATTTTTATACATCTAAAATTAGTTGTTGCAATGTATCCAGAGTGTGAAGTTTAGTGTCACAGGCAAGTAAAATCAATTTAGAAAAAATGGAATCCATGTCTTCTGGCAAGTAAATGGAGATAAATATTGCTTTGGGACAAAATTACGTACGTGACAAGTCATATAATTACATTTTTAATAACAGTTGCTTAATTATTTATAATAATTAAATCTCCTGGTACACTTAGTCATTGGGAAAAAATGCATCTTAGCAAGGTTACAAGCTTGCAATTAACAATTTCATGTTATTCTAGGTCGTTTAACAATTTATGATTTAAAAGTGCACTTTGGCCAATATTATTGAACCTTTTTAGTAAACCAGTTACCCAGTAATGCATCACTGCTCCTTAGCCCACTTTATTTACTCTTCAACAAAGAGAAGAAAGTGAATTTCATTATAGAAGTAAACCGGACATTTGTTTATCCCCTTAAAGAGACACTGAACCCAATTTTTGTTCTTGTGTGATTCAGATAGAGCATGACATTATAAGCAAATTTCTAATTTACTCTTATTATCAAATTTTATTCATTCTCTTGGTATTTTTATTTGAAATGCAAGAATGTAAGTTTAGATGCCGGCCCATTTTTGGTGAACAACCTGGGTTGTCCTTGCTGATTGGTGGATATATTCATGCACCAATCAAAAAAGTGCTATCCAGAGGTCTGAACCCAAAAAAAAGCTTAGATGCATTCTTTTTTTTTAAGATAGCAAGAGAACGAAGAAAAATTGATAATAGGAGTAAATTAGAAAGTTGCTTAAAATTGCATGCTCTATCTGAATCACAAAAGAAAAAAAATAGGTTCAGTGTCCCTTTAACTACTTGGACTGCCCAAAAAAAAACAGAGAATTTTTCAAATTTTTGCAATCACTCCATTTAAACTGAAATAGAGCCTTGATTTTTTTATTTAACTGTCAAGGTATTGAATCAATTTGGTATGTTTCATGCCACCATTTCACCTCCAAATGCGATCATATAAAAAAAGTTACCTTTTTCACAAACTTTGGGTTTCTTACTGAAATTATTTACAAACAGCTTATGCAATCCTGGCACAAATGATTGTAAAATCTTCTCTGGGCTCCCCTTTGTTCAGAAAAAGAAGACATATATGGCTTTGCCATTGCTTTTTAGTAGTTAGAAGGCCGCTAATTGCAGCTGCGCACCACACTTATATTATGTCCAACAATGAGGGGTTAATCAGGTAGCTTGTAAGGTAAATGTTACCTTTAGTGTAGAGCAGAGCTTTCCAAACTTTTCATGTCGGTGACACACTTTTTAGACCTACATCATTTTGCGACACAGTAATTCAGTTGTACTAGCAAACAGGAGGTTAAACTAACTTGTTTTAAGAGATACGGACACATACATAAATTATATAATAAAGAAATGTATTTACAAGTAACAGTATGTATGTGCAAGAGTTAAAAAAAAAGTTTAACAACACCAATAGCTACTTACTATTTTAATGGGATGTATGAGGTTGATGGGATGAACACAGTTTATCAATATTTGGTGGAATATTAGACACTCACATTTTTAAGCTTCCCCTTCCTATCCATATATCAAGAGCAGGAACAGCAATGAACTACTGGGAGCTAGCTGCAAAAAAAACTCCACTGACTTCTGACTTCAGCTCAGCGTTTAAGCTGCCGTCCTCAGAGCTCAGTGAGTCCTATTGAGTACTGCCCACGCTGCAAACACACTGCTGTCCCACTCACTGACTACACATGCAGTCATGAGCCAATGTGTCGCCAAAGCCACCAATGGGAATAGTTTCAGTTCCCACTGAGCTGAGCCAATAGGTTAAGATGATCTGTGACCCCCTAGGTATTAATCACGTGTCAACCATGTGATATGTGTAGCAGGCAGGGAGAAAGTCAGAAACCAAAAAAAAAAATTAAAAAAAATTGTGCTAAAGCAGGGACACACCTACACACTGCAGCCGACACACTAGTGTGTCCCGACACACAGTTTGGAAAGCACTGGTGTAGAGATTACCCTCCCACCTGACACTTTCAACCCCCTGATCCTTAACTGATCGCTCCCAAACAGCTTTCTTCCCTTCCTCACTCCCAACAGTCTGCCAACATTAAGTTTTAAGGCAATTTTTAGTTATTTCTTTTTTCTATTTTCTGCAGTGTAGGATTCCCCCTTACCCTCCAACCTCCCTGATCCCTCCCAAACAGCTCTCTAACCCTGTGTCACCATCTTAGGTACTGGCAGCTGTCTGCCAGTTCCTAAAAAATATCTAAATATAAATACAGTAACCCACAAAAGTGAGAACACCCCTCACATTTTTGTAAATATTTTATATCTTTTCATGTGACAACTGAAGAAATTACACTATACTACAATGTAAAGTAGTTAGTGTACAGCCTGTATAACAGTGTAAATTTGCTGTCCTCTCAAAATAACTCAACACACAGCCATCAATGTCTAAACCGTAGTGTTACAAGGTCTCAGGTGTGAATGGGGAGCAGGTGTGTTAAATTTTGTGTTATCACTCTCACACTCTCTCTTACTGGTCACTGGAAGTTCAACATGGCACCTCATGGCAAAGAACTCTCTGAGGATCTGAAAAAAAGAATTGTTGCTCTACATGAAGATGGCCTAGGCTATAAGAAGATTGCTAATACTTTTAAACTGAGCTGCAGCATGGTGGGCAAGACCATACAGCGGTTTCACAGGAACGGTTCCACTCAGAACAGGCCTTGCCATGGTCAACCAAAGAAGTTGAGTGCACAGGCTCAGCGTCATATCCAGTTGTTGTCTTTGGGTAATAGACGTATGAGTGTTGCCAGCATTGCTGCAGAAGTTGAAGGGGTGGGGGTCAGCCTGTCAGTGCTCAGACCATACGCTGCACAATGCATCATATTGGTCTGCACTTGCTGTTGTCCAAGAAAGAAGCCTCTTCTAAAGATGATGCACAAGAAAGCCCACAAACAGTTTGCTGAAAACAAGCAGACTAAAGACATGGATTAAAGGAACCATGTTCTGTGGTCCGATGATACCAAAATAAACTTATTTAGTTCAGATGGTGTCAAGCGTGTGTGGCGGCAACCAGGTGAGGAGTACAAAGACAACTGTGTCTTGCCTACAGTCAAGCATGGTGTTGGGAGTGTCATGGTCTTGGTCTGCATAAGTGCTGCCAGCACTGGGGAGCTACAGTTCATTGAGGGAACCATGAATGCCAACATTTACTGTGACATACTGAAGCAGCACATGATCCCCTCCCTTCGGAGACTGGGTCACATAGTAGTATTCCAATATGATAACGACCCCAAACACACCTCCACGAAGACCACTGCATTGCTAAAGAAGCTGAGGGAAAAGGTGATGGACTGGCCAAGAATGTCTCCAGACCTAAACCCTATTGAGCATCTGTGGGGCATCCTTAAACGGAATGTGGGGGAGCACAAGGTCTCTAACATCCACCAGCTCCGTGATGTCATCATGGAGGAGTGGAATGGGACTCCAGTGGCAACCTGTGAAGCTGTGGTGAACTCCATGCCCAAGAGGGTTAAGGCAGTGCTGGAAAACAATTGTGGCCACACAAAATATTGACACTTTGGGCCCAATTTGGATATTTCCACTTAGGGGTGTACTCACTTTTGTTGCCAACGGTTTAGACATTAATGGCAGTGTGCTGAGTTATTTTGAGAGGACAGCAAATTTACACTGTTATACAGGCTGTACACTCACTACTTTACATTGTAGCAAAGTGTCATTTCTTCAGTGTTGTCACATGAAAAGATATAATAAAATATTTACAAAAATGTGAGAGGTGTACTTTTTGTGGGATACTGTATATATAATTTATTTATTTTTCTGTAGTGTAGTAGTCCCCCAATCTCCCCCCTCCAGGAATAGTTAGTTAGGGACCCCCACCACACCCTTTTTCTGTAGTGTAGCTCCCCATCCCTCTCTCTCCATTTATTTTCTTTTTTTCTGCAGTGTAGGACCATTCCACTCCCTCCCTCCTCCCTCATCCTCCGCTGCTGGACCGCCAACCCCCCTCCCAGATTCCCTCCCACACCTTCTGCAGGCACCAGCAGTTCTGGCATCTGCCTTCATATGGAACTGGAGCACAGATCTTGCTCCAGTTTCACATCCAGACAGAAGCCTGGAGCTCAGAAATTTAACAGCCTAGACTGCTGGAGCTCAGACATATATATACATTGTGCGAACAATAAGCAAAGAAACTCACAGCGTATACAGTATATACGTCACATTTACTTAGGGGTTAACATTGTATGCTCTATCTAAATCATAAAATGTAATCTTTTCTATCCTTTTAAAATAGCATGAAAAGAAAATGGAATTGGACACACATATTAGATAATTTTACATTAAATATTCATACTTCTGTCAAAGACATACCTAAATCAATCATCTGTTTTTATTAATACATCATTATAGTTGTGACTAATGTGAAATGTCTATTAATTTTTATAATTGCTTATCACCAAGTCAGAATAAAAGCCTATAGTTAACAGTTTTTAGACCTGGCTATGTAAATTCAGACTATTTCACGTTTTTAATAGTTTCCTGGGTTCCTGTAACATTAAATGGATAGTAAACCCATTGGTGGCTGCATTTAGCCACCAATACGCAAGCGCTGCCCAGGTGTTGAACCAAAGATGGGCTGGCCTGTAATCCCATACATTCCTGCTTTTTCAAATAAAGATGCCAAGAGAACGTGTAAACATTGATAATAGAAGTAAATTAGAAAGTTGCTTAAAACGGCATGCTCTATCTGAATTATGAAAGAAAAAAAAATTGGTTCAGTATCCCTTTAACTGTGGATGAATATTTACCACATAGGCAAATGACAATGAAAACTAATATTATCTAAATTTGCAAAAATATTTTAATGAAAGATACAATGGCCTAGATTCAATAAACCTGTTTCTGAAATCAATCCTAACATAGTGAGAGTCCACAAGCTATCATATGTGGGATTAAAGTCCAGTCTAATAGGAGGAAGAAAACACTCTAAATAACATATTTTTAAATCTCCCCCACTTCCCCATGATCCCTCAGTAAAATGTTTGCCCCAGCAAGAAATAATGGTGAAAACTGAAGTGCTTATCTTCACGTTGTTTGAAAGACCTAGAAGCTTGAGCGGAATATAATAAAGGGGTCTATTCAACCCTCTTCATTGTTACAAAGACATGGATTAAAGGAACCATGTTCTGTGGTCCGATGATACCAAAATAAACTTATTTAGTTCAGATGGTGTCAAGCGTGTGTGGCGGCAACCAGGTGAGGAGTACAAAGACAACTGTGTCTTGCCTACAGTCAAGCATGGTGTTGGGAGTGTCATGGTCTTGGTCTGCATAAGTGCTGCCAGCACTGGGGAGCTACAGTTCATTGAGGGAACCATGAATGCCAACATTTACTGTGACATACTGAAGCAGCACATGATCCCCTCCCTTCGGAGACTGGGTCACATAGTAGTATTCCAATATGATAACGACCCCAAACACACCTCCACGAAGACCACTGCATTGCTAAAGAAGCTGAGGGAAAAGGTGATGGACTGGCCAAGAATGTCTCCAGACCTAAACCCTATTGAGCATCTGTGGGGCATCCTTAAACGGAATGTGGGGGAGCACAAGGTCTCTAACATCCACCAGCTCCGTGATGTCATCATGGAGGAGTGGAATGGGACTCCAGTGGCAACCTGTGAAGCTGTGGTGAACTCCATGCCCAAGAGGGTTAAGGCAGTGCTGGAAAACAATTGTGGCCACACAAAATATTGACACTTTGGGCCCAATTTGGATATTTCCACTTAGGGGTGTACTCACTTTTGTTGCCAACGGTTTAGACATTAATGGCAGTGTGCTGAGTTATTTTGAGAGGACAGCAAATTTACACTGTTATACAGGCTGTACACTCACTACTTTACATTGTAGCAAAGTGTCATTTCTTCAGTGTTGTCACATGAAAAGATATAATAAAATATTTACAAAAATGTGAGAGGTGTACTTTTTGTGGGATACTGTATATATAATTTATTTATTTTTCTGTAGTGTAGTAGTCCCCCAATCTCCCCCCTCCAGGAATAGTTAGTTAGGGACCCCCACCACACCCTTTTTCTGTAGTGTAGCTCCCCATCCCTCTCTCTCCATTTATTTTCTTTTTTTCTGCAGTGTAGGACCATTCCACTCCCTCCCTCCTCCCTCATCCTCCGCTGCTGGACCGCCAACCCCCCTCCCAGATTCCCTCCCACACCTTCTGCAGGCACCAGCAGTTCTGGCATCTGCCTTCATATGGAACTGGAGCACAGATCTTGCTCCAGTTTCACATCCAGACAGAAGCCTGGAGCTCAGAAATTTAACAGCCTAGACTGCTGGAGCTCAGACATATATATACATTGTGCGAACAATAAGCAAAGAAACTCACAGCGTATACAGTATATACGTCACATTTACTTAGGGGTTAACATTGTATGCTCTATCTAAATCATAAAATGTAATCTTTTCTATCCTTTTAAAATAGCATGAAAAGAAAATGGAATTGGACACACATATTAGATAATTTTACATTAAATATTCATACTTCTGTCAAAGACATACCTAAATCAATCATCTGTTTTTATTAATACATCATTATAGTTGTGACTAATGTGAAATGTCTATTAATTTTTATAATTGCTTATCACCAAGTCAGAATAAAAGCCTATAGTTAACAGTTTTTAGACCTGGCTATGTAAATTCAGACTATTTCACGTTTTTAATAGTTTCCTGGGTTCCTGTAACATTAAATGGATAGTAAACCCATTGGTGGCTGCATTTAGCCACCAATACGCAAGCGCTGCCCAGGTGTTGAACCAAAGATGGGCTGGCCTGTAATCCCATACATTCCTGCTTTTTCAAATAAAGATGCCAAGAGAACGTGTAAACATTGATAATAGAAGTAAATTAGAAAGTTGCTTAAAACGGCATGCTCTATCTGAATTATGAAAGAAAAAAAAATTGGTTCAGTATCCCTTTAACTGTGGATGAATATTTACCACATAGGCAAATGACAATGAAAACTAATATTATCTAAATTTGCAAAAATATTTTAATGAAAGATACAATGGCCTAGATTCAATAAACCTGTTTCTGAAATCAATCCTAACATAGTGAGAGTCCACAAGCTATCATATGTGGGATTAAAGTCCAGTCTAATAGGAGGAAGAAAACACTCTAAATAACATATTTTTAAATCTCCCCCACTTCCCCATGATCCCTCAGTAAAATGTTTGCCCCAGCAAGAAATAATGGTGAAAACTGAAGTGCTTATCTTCACGTCGTTTGAAAGACCTAGAAGCTTGAGCGGAACATAATAAAGGGGTCTATTCAACCCTCTTCATTGTTACAAAGAAAGAAGGGACTTTTAGGCCCATTTTGAATTTCAAAACTCTAACAATTTTGTGAAATTTCCAAATAAAGATGATATGTACTAGACTTTCTTTATTATAGGAGGGTCAATGTATGTCTACAATAGACTTAAAGTCTATTTGCATATGCCTATCCACAGGGACCATATATAATTACTCAGATTTGCCTTTATAAACAGGCATTATCAATTTTTGGCACTCCCTTTTAGTCAGGCAACAACATAAATAATCTTCAGAAAGGTTCTTGGAGCTGTTGTGTCAGCAGTGAGATCTCAGGGAATTAAAGTAGCTCCTTACATATAAAGTCATTCTGGTAAAGGCTTCTTCTCCCCTGATGGCTCAGGAACATACAACATTATTTCATTACTTTATAACCATGGTTGGAAAATCAAACTCCCAAAGAGCTCTCTACTTCCTAAAAACAAGGATTTCCTTCCTGGGTTTCATCATAGATTCAGAATAAATGAGACTCAAATTGCAGAAGGTCTTGGAAGATTTAGACTTCAATACAAGACAATCTATATCCTGGGGCAAATCTAATATCTGATTCAGGGGGCCTCCTTTCTTCATACATCTTGGGTGGTAAACACCATGGATGCCAAGCTATAGGCTTAATGCACAGTCTCGGATACCCGGAGATAGCAGTGAGTTAAGTCTCTTCAGGAGGCAATGTTACCAATCAACATCTTGAAACTATGTGCAATATTCAGAGCTCTCCAGAGTTGGCCCTTGTTAAGACAGGAGTCTTTATTGAAGTTTCAGTCAAGCAATGCCAATGCAGTGGCTTACATCAATCATCAAAGTGATACTCTAAGCTGTGTCAGAAAGCCATCATTGAATGATTTATGGGACAGTCAACACCAGAGTTTTTGTTGTTTTAAAAGAAAGATAATCCCTTTATTATCCATTCCCCAGTTTTGCGTAACTAACAATGTTATAAAAATACACTTTTTACCTCTGTGATTACATTGTATCTATGCCTCTGCAAACTGCCTCCTTATTTCAGTTCTTTTGACAGACTTGCATTTTAGCCAATCAGTGCTATCTCCAGGGTAACTTCACGGGCATGTGCTCAATGTTATCTATGTGAAACCTATGAACTAATGCCCTCTAGTGGTCAAAATGCATTCAGATTAGAGGCAGTCTTAGAAAGGTCTACGAAATTAGCATATGAACCTCCTAGGTTTAGCTTTCAAGTAAGAATACCAAGAGAACAAAGCAAAATTGGTGATAAAACTAAATTGTATAGTTGTTTAAAATTGTATTCCCTATTTAAATCATGAAAGTTTTTTTTGGACTTGACTGTCCCTTTAAGCAATCTACATTCTGGGTGTTGACAAGTTTGAAGAGGACTTCTTTTGGTCATCAAAACCTTTACCCCTGCGAATGGTCCATGAACAAGGAGGTATTCTACCAAACTGGGGATCTTTGGGACAGATCAGACTTAGATCTCCTGGCCTCTGCATGAATCAAAAACTACCCCAGTACCCAAAAACTTTGTAATCCATAATCGACTCTGATAGATGCATAAGAAAACAGGGGATAATCTTGAGTACGATAAATATGCTTTATTCCAACAGTTAAAAGTCCATAACAGGAGCAAGGTGAATTAGAACTAGTGATTCCCTTGTCATTCATTCTGATTTACAATATTCCTCATTTTGTGTTACTATTTAGGGAAATAGCCAGGATAAAACAGTAAAACGTCTTGGTGATTCTGATTGCTCTGGCATTGCCTTGCAGGACTAAGAATGCAGATCTGGTACAAATATTCTCCAGTCAGCCTTGGCGTCATCCTCTCAGGAAAGACATTCTCTATCAAGGTACCTTCTTCCATCTGAAATCACTCAATTTGATGGCATGGCAATTGAACCCTAATCTTGTCTCAGAGAAGTTTTTCAGATAAAGTGCAAGACACCTTAATTCAGGTAAAAAAGCCTGTTACAAGGCACATTTATCTCAAAGTCTGGAAAGATTTCCTTTCCTGGTGTAAGTCTAAGAATTATCAGAACTCTTTCAGAATTCCCTGTATTCTACAATTTTTTGCAGGATGGTATGACTAAGGTTCCCTTGAAGGGACAGTAAATTCAAACTTAAATGTTCAGGATTCAGACAGAACATGCGATTATAATCAACTTTCTAATTTACTTCTATGATCAATTTTACTTAATTCCCTTTGTATCCTTTGTTTATAGTAATCATAAATGAGCTCAGGAGTGTCTACATGTCCTTAGTCATCTGGCAGCAGTGTTGTCAACAATGTTTATAGCATCCATAGTTGCAAACTCTACTGCCGCATAGTGTCTGTAGCATTCTATGGGAGCAGTGCTTGTAACTGTATAACATTGCTATAAGCATTCTTGCAAGCCTTGCTGCCACATAGCTAAGAACAAGTGCACACTCCTGAGCTCACTTAGGGTTACTGCTTAACAAAGGATACCAAGGGAACAAAGCAAAATTGATTGTAGAAGTAAATTGGAAATTCTGTTTAAATTGTATGCTCTGTCTAATCCATTTAAAGGGGCACTAAACCCAAAACTTTTATTTCATGATTCAGATAGATAATACAAATTTAAACAAAAATCCAATTTACCTCTATTATTTATTTTGCTTCATTTTTTTAGATATCCTTAGTTGAAGAAAAATCAATGCACATGGCTGAGCCAATCACATGAGGCTTCTATGTGCAGCAATCAATCAGCAGCTACTGAGCCTATCTAGATATGCTTTTCAGCAAAGAATATGAAGAGAATAAAACAAATTAGATAATAGAAGTAAATTAAAAAGTTGTTTAAAATGACATGCTCTTTCTAAATCACGAATGAACAAATTTGGGTTTCATGTCCCTTTAAGTTTAATTTTGCCTTTACTGTCCCTTTAAAGGCCACATTTCTGCCTTATCAGACTTATATTACAAGATTCCTGACATTCAAGCCTTTTTTGAAGCTTTGGTCAGGATAAATCAAGTTATCAGGCCTTCTTCTCTACCATCTAACCTGGTTTTAATAGGTCTCCAGGCTTAACCATTTGGACTTATGCATGGTCTAGACATTAAATCGTTGTCATGGAAGTTGTCTTTCTCTTGGCCATTTTTCTTGTGATTCTTCTTACCTGACCAGTGGTCTTGAGAAACAACTACTTTTTCCTTTCTAAGGTTATATCTTCGGATAACATCAATCAGGAAATTGTGGTAATTTTATCATCAAGCCACAAGAGAATTTTGAATTGCTTTATCCTTGTTTATCCATTTTTCTGCAGCAATTACCTTGTTTATCCATTTTCTGCAGGAATTACTCCACATTCTACTAGAGCTGTTGCCACCTTTTGGGATTCCAGGAATAAAGCTTCTGTTGAACAGATTTGTAAACCAGCTACTTGGTCATCTTTGCATACTTTTACCAAATTATACTATTTTAACACAATTGCCTCTTCTGGAGCTGTTTTTCGTGGGAATGTTCTGCAGGCCACAGTGCCTGTGTCAAGTCTTTACTTTCTTAATTATTATTACCACCCTATTTCATGGTGGTCTCTTGGACTTCAAAGTGGAGAAATCCCTATTAGAAAATAGGTAATAGCATGCGCCAAATATGTTTGGAATATAAAAGAGAAAATATTAATGTATATTAATAAAGTGACACATACGTGAAATTGAACAATGAAAAAAATAATTTGTGTAGGGGGAAAGATTGATTGAAAACTGGTGTGAAATAAAATATATATACATATATATATATATAAATGTATATAAAAAAGATTAATTTTTCTAGAAGTGTAAGTCAAATTGACTGATCCCCGGTGGGTGGTGTGTGAACAAAGGAGATGATATTGCTAAAACAATAAGTGCAAAAATAAAATACTTAATAGTGAAATCAATCCATATGTGAAAGTATATATATCTCTGCGAGAAAACAAAAACAACAAAAAAACATATGCTAGTAATCAAACAGTTCTTAATATATAACCAACAAACTTATCGTGATATAAGTCTCATAGCAGATAGTGCTGGCAGGTGAAGCCGACAAATGTCAATGTCTCTGCGAAAATGTTTTCTTTAAAACTTGTAGATGTTTTGCAGTCAGTGGAAATTCACCAAAAAACAGGCAGCTGGTCTTGGGTGTGTCTGATCGAGTAACACAGTTTCTAAAATAGGTGAAAAGAAAGACAGCGCCTCATAGTGCAAGTAGGTTCCAACAATAATGGATCACACTGAACAAATAACAGATGGTAGTATACTCACAAGGTTATTGGCACCTTTATTGAAAGAGGTGCAAAAAGGCAGACTGACGTTTAAATCAGCAGTCAGTACGCTGGAGCCAACTCGATTCAACTTTCCTGGGTGGGCCGCTGTGGACTCTCCACTTTTAGACAGGAGCGGAATACTCTGGTGTTATGCTGTATAAATGAACAGCGGACGGTGTTGTATTTGGCAGGCAAAGTAAAAAGCAATTGATGCTGGGATAGATAAAGTTTAAAAACACTTTATTGTATGAGCTTAGGACGCGTTTCTCGGCCGCAAGCTCCTGGCCGTTTCATCAGATAAAAATATGTTCTTGTGTATGAGAGAGAATGTGTATATGTGGGTGAGAGAGTGTGTGTGAGTGAGTGAGAGCTTGAGCGTGTGTGAGAGAGAGTGTGTTATAGTGTGTGTGAGAGCGTGAACGTGTGAGAGAGAGTGTAAGTGTGAGATGGAGAGTGTGTGAGAGTGTGAATATCTATGTGCGAGTTTGTGTTTATGTGCTATTTTACATAGTATGTACTCTGCAAAAAAAAATAAAAAATCGCTGTGCTGTGCACGGTGCAAGAGTGTTCAGATTTGTCCAGAACTAATGGTGGCAACCCTAGTTAAATTATGCAATTGATTAGAGCTTTGGATTGCTTAATTAAAATCTTCAATAGTATTACACTGCCGCCACCTGGCTACTTCCTAATGCCGCCTGGCTGGCAAACGTTTCGGGGGAACATTGATATATATATACATGTGTGTGTATTTGTGTATTAGGTCTTTTGGCAGTGGACAGAAAATAAGCCTTTATTTTATCTTTATTTAGGTGTAAAATGTAGCATATCACATTTATTATTTAGTTTCAGTTAACTTGTAAGATCACTGCATCTTGTTGAAATTGCATTTTAATTATTTTATGTTTTATTTTTCAACTAAATTAACATATTGAATGCTAACAGTAACATATAGGTAAGAGGTATTTGAATGTCTCTTTTTCTTGTCAATCAATGTCAAACATAATCACTCAGTGTAGATACTTTATCATTTCCTCATTGATGGCTGGAACAGACTAATTTTCTATTTAATGATAGATGCGGTTGTGCAGAAAATACACATCAATTAATACCATCCTGCTAATGACATAAAATCGCTAACTTTTAATGTCAGTGATGATTTATGCTAGCTGTACAAATCATAGGGAAATTGCCTTGTCCAAGATTTCAACATATGAAGTTAACAAATATAAAAAACAAAATACATTTACCGAATAGAATTGTGATATAGATGTCTGTTTTTTCCCTTTACAGATTATAAATTAGCAATAAGCACATTCAAGGTTGTACATTTTTATTCATTATGAAAGTATATATTTTTTTGTTTGTATTATCCCAAGAGACATAAAGGATTTTTAGCATAAAAAGACTTTAAACATGCAAAATTGTATTTCATGTTTCTGAAAGAGAAGAATTAAAGCATTAAAAAAGCTATATTAAAGCTGTTTAAATTGATAATGAAACTAAAAAGAAATGCATACGAGTGTCTATGATTAAGGCCATGCTAAGGCTGAAATGTGTTAGACTTGGAATGCCTGTCTAATTTCATTGTGTTTTTAATTGTAAGAGAATAGAGTCAAATAGGCTGGAGCAACTTAAAGGGACATAAAACACATTTTTTTTTCTTTCATGATTCAGATAGAACATCCAATTTTAAACAACTTTATGTTCTTGTTATTATGTGTTGAAAAGGAAGGTAAGTTCAGGAGTGTGCACGTGTCTCCAGCACTATATGGCAGCAGTTTTGCAACAATGTTATACATTAGCAAGAACACTAGATGGCAGCACTATTTCCTGTCATGTAGGGATGGGCGAATGTGTAAATTTCCGAATTCGAATGTTAGAACGAATGTTATTACCGAAATTCGAATTATAAATCCGAATGTTGATAAGAACGAATATTCTTAAAAATTCTATAATCGAATGCTATTTACAGTTTTCGAATGTCACTTTCGAATTTGAATGTTTATAATTAGATCGAATGTTCACATTCAAAATTTCTAATTTAACATTCTATTTAACAAATACTATTCAGAAGTTCAATAGTTCATGTGGTAGGGAATCTACTAGTAAATTGATACATAATAGATAAAAAATATATCATTTTGAATGTTTTTATATAGAATATTGCATAATTCGAATATTACATAATACCCAAATGTTTAAACACTTGGGGCGCGATCTGATATAGATTGTAGTTTGCGGCGCAAGCGAGGGAACCCCCGCCACCCGTAGTTTCAGCTCGCAACTGGAGCTATCCCATATACGGCGCCGTCAGATGCTAAAGTGCCGTAAGTCTGATAAACCAGCGATGTCCAGAAATCTGCGTAAGTACAAATTTCTGGAGTCACCAGTGACTTACGGCACTTTAGAAACTGCCGGCGCCTACAAAACCTGACTAAGTTATGAAATCACCCGTACTGTCTAACACGCCTCCCAAACATAGCCCGACACGTATACCCCTCTATCCGTAATCCCCCCTCACTCTCCTAATAATAAATGCATTAACCCCTAAACCGCCACTCCCGGACCCCACCACCACCTAATAAAGTTATTAACCCCTAAACCGCCGCTCCCGGACCCCGCCGCCACCTACATTAACTACCCCCTAATGTGAGCCCCTATACCGCCGCCAGCTACATTACCTACCCCCTCCTACCCTGCCGCCAGCTATATTAAATTAATTAACCCCTAATCTAATCCCCCTACCCTGCCGCCAGCTATATTAAATTAATTAACCCCTAATCTAATCCCCCTACCCCGCCACCAGCTATATTAAATTAATTAACCGCTAATCTAATCCCCCTACACCGCCGCCACCTATATTAAATTAATTAACCCCTAAAATACTAAACTATCCCTACCACTAAACCTAAGTCTAACCCTACAAATAGCCCTGAAAAGGGCTTTTTGCGTGGCATTACCCCAAAGTAAACAGCTCTATTGCCAGCCCTTAAAAGGGCTTTTTGCGGGGCATGCCCCAAATAAATCAGCTCTTTTACCAGCCCTTAAAATGGCTTTTGGCGGGACATTGTCACAAAGAAATCAGCTCTTTTGCCTATAATCTAAATCCCCCTACACCGCCGCCACCTATATTAAATAGATTAACCCCTAATCTGACCCCCCTACAGCGCCGCCAGCTATATTAACTATATTAACCCTATTTATATTAGGGTTAATATAGTTAATATAGTTATTATATTATATATATATAGTAACTATATTAACCCTAATTATATTAGGGTTAATATAGTTAATATCGTTATTATATTATATATATATTAACTATAATAACCCTATCTAACTCTAACACCCCTAACTAAATTCTTATTAAATTAAATCTAATCTAAAACATCGCCCGGATGGAAGACTTCTTCTCTGCCGCTTGATTGAAGACATCGCCCGGATCGGATGAAGAGTTCGGCCCGGCTGGGTGAAGACAAGGTAGGGAGATCTTCAGGGGGTAGTGTTAGGTTTATTTAAGGGGGGTTTGGGTTAGAGTAGGGGTATGTGGGTGGTGGGTTGTAATGTTGGGGGGTGGTATTGTGGGGGGTTTTTTACAGGCAAAAGAGCTGATTTCTTTGGGGCATGCACCGCAAAAAGCCCTTTTAAGGGCTGGTAAGGTAATAGAGCTGTTAACTTTTTAAATTTAGATTAGGGTAGGGAAATTTTTTTATTTTGAGGGGCTTTGTTATTTTATTAGGGGGCTTAGAATAGGTGTAATTAGCTTAAAATTCTTGTAATCTTTTTTTATTTTTTGTAATTTAGTGGGGGTTTTTTTGTAATTTAGTTTAGTTTATTTAATTGTATTTTAGTTTAGATATTTATAGTTTATTTAATTTATTGATAGTGTAGGTGTATTTGTAACTTAGGTTAGGATTTATTTTACAGGTAAATTGGTAATTATTTTAACTAAGTAGCTATTAAATAGTTATTAACTATTTAATAGCTACTGTACCTAGTTAAAATAAATATTAAGTTACCTGTAAAATAAATATAAACCCTAAAATAGCTACAATGTAATTATTAATTACATTGTAGCTATCTTAGGGTTTATTTTATAGGTAAGTATTTAGATTTAAATAGGAATATTTTAATTAATAATATAAATATAAATTAGATTTAATTTAATAAGAATTTAGTTAGGGGTGTTAGAGTTAGATAGGGTTATTATACTTAATATATATATACTGTATAATATAATAACGATATTAACTATATTAACCCTAATATAATTAGGGTTAATATAGTTAATATATATATATAATATAATAACTATATTAACTATATTAACCCTAATATAATTAGGGTTAATATAGTTAATATAGCTGGCGGCGGTGTAGAAGGGTCAGATTAGGGGTTAATCTATTTAATATAAGTGGCGGCGGTGTAGGGGGATTAGATTAGGGGGTAATACATTTATTATAGGTGGCGGCGGTATAGGGGGATTTAGATTATAGGCAAAAGAGCTGATTTCTTTGTGACAATGTCCCGCCAAAAGCCCTTTTAAGGGCTGGTACAAGAGCTGATTTCTTTGGGGCATGCCCCGCAAAAAGCCCTTTTAAGGGCTGGCAATAGAGCTGTTTACTTTGGGGTAATGCCACGCAAAAAGCCCTTTTCAGGGCTATTTGTAGGGTTAGACTTAGGTTTAGTGGTAGGGATAGTTTAGTATTTTAGGGGTTAATTAATTTAATATAGGTGGCGGCGGTGTAGGGGGATTAGATTAGGGGTTAATTAATTTAATATAGCTGGCGGCGGGGTAGGGGGATTTGATTAGGGGTTAATAATTTTAATGTAGCTGGCGGCGGTGTAGGGGGATTAGATTAGGGGTTAATAATTTAATATAGCTGGCGGCGGGGTAGGGGGATTAGATTAGGGGTTAATAATTTTAATATAGCTGGTGGCGGGGTAGGAGCTCACATTAGGGGGTATGTAATGTAGATGGCGGCGGTGTAAGGGTCTCACATTAGGGGGTATGTAATGTAGATGGCGGCGGTGTAAGGGGCTCACATTAGGGGGTATGTAATGTAGATGGCGGCGGTGTAAGGGGCTCACATTAGGGGGTATGAAATGTAGGTGGCGACGGTGTAGAGGGATCACATTAGGGGGTAATACATTTAATGTAGGTGGCGGCGGAGTCCGGGAGCGGCGGTTTAGGGGTTAAATACTTTATTAGGGATTGCTGTAGGGAATCGCGGTTGACAGGTAGATAGACATTGCGCATGCGTTAGGTGTTAGGTTTTATTTAGCAGTTAGCTGTTGACAGGTAGATAGACATTGCGCATGCGTTAGGTGTTAGGTTTTATTATGTAGCTAGTTTAGGGAGTTACGGGGCTCCAATAGACGGCGTAATGCTTACTATGCCTGCATTTTGTGGTGAGGTGAAAATGGAGTAAGATTTCTCCATTTTCGCCACGTAAGTTCTTACGCTGTATATTGGATACCAAACTGCGCGGGTTTGGTATACCGTCTATGGGCCAAAAAACTACGGGCGAAGGCAGAAATATACGAGCGTAACTTCTAGGTTACACCGTATATAGGATACCAAACCCACGCAAAATTCGGCGTTGCCGGCTTTTGCGGGCGACGCTGCATATCGGATCGGGCCCCTGAAAGTGATGCAGCATAGCTGTAAAAAGCTGACTAGAAAATATCACCTGAACATCTATATGTAAAAAAGGAAGATATTTTACCTCAAAAATTCCTCAGTAGCCACATCCCATTGTAAAGGACTTCTAAGCAGCAAATTAGTAGGTCTGCCCCGGGACAGCCGAAGGGTTGAGCCTCGTGCACTCTCATCTTATTTCCCTATTCAGTGTAAGGAAGTTTACAATGAAATCTCAGGAGAGTTAAGTGAAATCTCATGAGATTACAGTAAAAGAGTTCATGACCTCAGCACTGTTGATGCTGATTGGCTGCTGTTCATTTCTTCATTATTATTTTTTTACCTGCAGCTGGACAACAACTGAGTATAACTTTTTACACAGAACTTACTCTGCTGAGCTGAGGAAATTGTGAGGTAAAATATCTTCCTTTTTTACATAGAGATGCTCAGGTGATATTTTCCTGTCAGCTTTTTACAGTTATGCTGCATCAGTTTCAAGTGATTTAGCATATGAGTATTATGTCCCTTTAAAGAAAGCATTAGAAATACTATTACAAATATAAATTCAAATTTTTCTAAACAAATATTTTCGAATGGAATCGTAAAATTCAAAACCGAACATTTGAAAATTGAATGTTAGAATGTTATGTAAACATTCGAAATTTGATTCGAACGAATGTGTTAAAGTTCGTTTAATTTTTCGAATGTTGCAAAACATTCGCCCATCCCTACTGTTATGCAGTGCTCCTTACATGTAAACACTACCTATCTAGATATCTCTTCAACAATGTATAAAATGAGAATTATGCAAATTTGATAATAAAAGTAAATTTGAAACTTTTTAAAATTGTATTCTCTATATAAATAGTGAAACAAAAAAAATTGGGAAAAGTAGAGGGAGCTAGGTACAAGTTAGGTACTAGTAAACAAGCTAACCTTCCTTACAAAAAAAGGCTCTGCAACAGGCCTCAGGCCTCTTCTTTAATCTGAAACAGCAGTGAGCCTTTCCCTCCCTTCATGAGCATTTTGGCTTCCATAGGGTTGCTCACGCTTACCAATGCCAAGTTAAGTTTAGAGGTTAGTCGAGCTATTCTTCATAAGTCCATGGCCCTTAATGTTAACTTGCATTGTATTGCATGGTAACAGTGGGGCCCCTTAAGAGTTGGAGTCATTCTACACTCTGATGGTGGGAGGTCATGGCCTGGGTTATTGCAACAGAGATTTTGGGGTGGAGTAATGGCCAAATGAAAAAAGGGGGGGTGAATGATTCAGGTAGCTACCCAGAAGCCCTTCCAGCACCCAATAACCTCATTGCCTCTGTCTTGACCAGAATGTTCTTCATGGCAGCCCCCGTGGCCCCTGACCTTTTGTTGTGTTGAGGACACTTAGGGGATCACTTGCTGCCCTCCAAATTATCAAAAGTTTAGCAGGTTGATGTTTGAATTTTAATGAATATATATGACCAGTTCATGGTCTTTTTCCTTCCACTCTTGTGTCTGTGTTTCATTTGTTGAGTTATTGTTAAAGTGAAGGTAAAGTTTGATGAATCAGTGCCCTGTTTTTGAAAATACTATTAAAAACAGGGGCACTTTCATTCATCAAAGTTTACATTTCCCCGCTTTTGTACAAATACTAACCTTTTATTCTGGAAGCCGCTCCAGCACTTCCCCCGACCGTCGCAAGTCTCTTCATACGTCACCAATGACGAATCCGGCTTCCCCTCAGGCAATGTTTGCTCTGGGGGGAAGCAGTGATTGGAGGACGCCGGATTTGTCATTGGTGACGTATGAAGAGGCTTGCGACGGGCGGGGAAAGCACTGGATCGGCTTCCAGAATAACAGGTATTTGTACAAAATGGGGAAATGTAAACTTTGATGAATGAAAGTGCCCCTGTTTTAATAGTATTTTTAAAAACAGGGCACTGATTCATTAAACTTTACCTTCACTTTAAGTTATATTTATGGGGCACCTTTACTCTGGGAATGACCGTATAAGTCTTTATCCCTTATGTTATGTGAAACTATAATTTTTTATTAAAAATCATTCGGCTAGATTTAGAGTTTTGCGGCCAAAGGGGTGCGTTAGCTACGCGTGTTTTTTTTCCCCCGCACCTTTTAAATAACGCTGGTATTGAGAGTTCTCTGAAGGGCTGCGTTAGGCTCCAAAAAGGGAGCGTAGAGGCATATTTACCATCACTTCAACTCTCAATACCAGCGTTGCTTACGGTAGCGGCTAGCTGTAAAAACGTGCTCGTGCACGATTCCCCCATAGGAAACAATGGGGCAGTTTGGGATGAATAAAAACCTAACACCTGCAGAAAGCAGCGTTGCGCTCCCAACGCAGCCAGATTGTTTCCTATGGGGAAACACTTTCTAAGTCTGCACCTAACACCCTAACATGTACCCCGAGTCTAAACACCCCTAATCTTACACTTATTAACCTCTAATCTGCCGCCCCCGCTATCGCTGATCCCTGCATTTTATTATTAACCCCTAATCTACCACTCCGGACACCGCTGCAAACTACATTATACCTATGTACCGCCGACCCCTATAGTATATTTATTAACCCCTAATCTCCCCCACCCCAACGTCGCCGCTACCTACCTACACTTATTAACCCCTAATCTGCTGACCGGACCTCGCCGCCACTATAATAAATTTATTAACCCCTAAACCGCTGCACTCCCGCCTCGCAAACCCTATAATAAATAGTATTAACCCCTAATCTGCCCTCCCTAATATTGCCGACACCTAACTTCAAGTATTAACCCCTAATCTGCCGACCGGACTTCGCCGCTACTCTAATAAATGTATTAACCCCTAAAGCTAAGTCTAACCCTAACCCTAACACCCCCCTAACTTAAATATAATTTTAATCTAACGAAATAAATTAAATCTTATTAACTAAAGTCTTCCTATTTAAAGCTAAATACTTACCTGTAAAATAAACCCTAATATAGCTACAATATAACAAATAATTATATTGTAGCTATTTTAGGATTTATATTTATTTTACAGGCAACTTTGCATTTATTTTAACTAGGTACAATAGCTATTAAATAGTTATTAACTATTTAATAGCTACCTAGTTAAAATAATTACAAAATTACCTGTAAAATAAATCCTAACCTAAGTTACAATTAAACCTAACACTACACTATCAATAAATAAATTAAATAAATTAACTACAATTACATACAATTAAATAAACTAAACTAAATTACAAAAAAAACAAAACACTAAATTACAAAAAATAAAAAAAGATTACAAGAATTTTAAGCTAATTACACCTACTCTAAGTCCCCTAATAGAACGTGAGCCAATAGAATGCGAGCTAATTACACCTACTCTAAGCCCCCTAATAGAATGCCAGCCAATAGAATGCGAGCTCAATCTGATTGGCTGATTGGATCAGCCAATCCGATTGAATCTGAATGTATGATTTAATCAGCCAATCAGATTTTTCCTACGTTAATTCCGATTGGCTGATAGAATCCTATCAGCCAATCGGAATTCGAGGGACGCCATCTTGGATGACGTCACTTAAAGGAACCTTCATTCGTCGGTAGTCGTCGGTAGAAGAGGATGTTCTGCGCCGGAGGTCTTGAAGATGGAGCTGCTCCTCGTCGGATGGATGAGGATAGAAGATGCCGCTTTGATGGAGATGTTTGCCGGTCCGGATGTCCTCTTCTGCCCGGATAGGATGAAGACTTCTGCCGCTTCGGATGTCTTCTTTTGGTCCATCGCTGCTCGGCTGAGTGAAGACGACTCAAGGTAGGGAGATCTTCAGGGCGGTAGTGTTAGGTTTATTTAAGGGGGGTTTGGGTTAGAGTAGGGGTATGTGGGTGGTGGGTTGTAATGTTGGGGGGTGGTATTGTGTTTTTTTTACAGGCAAAAGAGCTGATTTCTTTGGGGCATGCCCTGCAAAAAGCCCTTTTAAGAGCTGGTAAGGTAATAGAGCTGTTAACCATTTTAATTTAGATTAGGGTAGGGAATTTTTTTATTTTGGGGGGGCTTTGTTATTTTATTAAGGGGCTTAGAGTAGGTGTAATTAGCTTAAAATTCTTGAAATATTTTTTTATTTTTTTGTAATTTAGTGTTTTTTTTTTTTTCTAATTTAGTTTAGTTTATTTAATTGTAGGTACTTGTAGTTAATTGATTTAATTTATTTATTGATAGTGTAGTGTTAGGTTTAATTGTAACTTAGGTTAGGATTTATTTTACAGGTAATTTTGTAATTATTTTAACTAGGTAGCTATTAAATAGTTAATAACTATTTAATAGCTATTGTACCTAGTTAAAATAAATACAAAGTTGCCTGTAAAATAAATATAAATCCTAAAATAGCTACAATGTAATTATTCGTTATATATTATAGCTATATTAGGGTTTATTTTACAGGTAAGTATTTAGCTTTAAATAGCAATACTTTAGTTAATAAGATTTAATTTATTTCGTTAGAATAAAATTATATTTAACTTAGGTGGGTGTTAGGGTTAGACTTAGCTTTAGGGGTTAATAACTTTATTAGAGTAGCGGCGAGGTCCGGTCGGCAGATTAGGGGTTAATACTTAAAGTTAGGTGTCGGCGATGTTAGGGAGGGCAGATTAGGGGTTAATACTATTTATTATAGGGGTTGCGAGGCGGGAGTGCGGCGATTTAGGGGTTAATACATTTATTAGAGTAGGGGTGAGGTCCGGTCGGCAGATTAGGGGTTAATAAGTGTAGGTAGGTAGTGGCGACGTTGGGGGGCAGATTAAGGGTTAATAAATATTATGTAGGTGTCGACGATGTTAGGGGCAGCATATTAGGGGATCATAGGGATAATGTAGGTGGCGGCGATGTGCAGTTGGCAGATTAGGGGTTAAAAAAAATTATTATAGTGGCGGCGATGTGGGGGGACCTCGGTTTAGGGGTACATAGGTAGTTTATGGGTGTTAGTGTACTTTAGAGCACAGTACTTAAGAGCTTTATAAACCGGCGTTAGCCCAGAAAGCTCTTAACTACTGACTTTTTTCTGCGGCTGGAGTCTTGTCGGTAGAGGGTCTAATGCTCACTTCAGCCAAGACTCTAAATACCGGCGTTAAGAATATCCCATTGAAAAGATAGGATACGCAATTGACGTAAGGGGATCTGCGGTACGGAAAAGTCGCGGCTGGAAAGTGTGCGTTAGACCCTTTCCTGACTGACTCTAAATACCAGCGGGCGGTAAAAAGCAGCGTTAGGAGCCCTTAACGCTACATTTGACGGCTAACGCAGAACTCTAAATCTAGGCGATTATCCAGTATATTAGCTCAGTTTTTAGATAGTTCTATTTATGTTGTTCATGTACAAGCTTTCTGTCAGAATTAATTGCTCAATGTCTGATAAGACAGGTCCCACCATGGTGTTGGTCAACAAGAACAATCCTCTGCAACCATGAAAAGAAAATATGTTCAGCTTATATGGATTCAATTTTAAACAAATTTTTAAATTTAAAAAAGGAAAATAAAAGATCCTTATGGGTTATTTGATTATCTTACAACTATTTTAAGTATAAAAGATAACTGTATTTGTGTTGCATTTATTATGTTACGCGTGTCAAGGTTTTTGTTAATGATTCACATTTTTATATAAGGTGTTTATTGCTTATATATAACATAATGCCATTTATATTGAAAAAGTACATGGTAAAATTACTAATAACTATTATATTAAACTTTAAGTACATTATTAAAAGCCTTTTGTTCAGTATTGTCTAATGCAGTGAATCATATCACCTTTTATTTCAATTTCTTTGTATTTTAAAGTACACATTAAGCATTTTTATAATATATTAAATATTCTTTTATTCTTTCATAAATGTTTTTGCAGCATAAGTCCTAAAGCTTTCCTGCATTATTAAGTATGTTATCTTTCTAAACCATATCTAAAGACCTTTGCCTAAAGGCACTTTCCTTGCAATGACAGTAGGTTTGTCTTCTTCTGACAATATATTGTACACCACGTCAATAGCATGATTTAATGATATGTTGTTTTCTCAGCATAGATTTTTCTTTTTATTCTTTGTTATTGTAACAATCCTGCAACAAAAATGTAGTAATTAAATGGACATTGAACTCTAAATACAATTTACAACCATAGTATAGAGGTTTTTTCCAACCTCCCTATATCATGGGTGCCGCCATATTGAAAACTAGCTTTAACGGCTTTCCGTGCTGATGTGTTTGCACATTTGCAGCAACTCTCCTTCAGATACTTGCAGTGAAAACTAGGTTCCAAAATTGCTGCACCCTTAATTCGAGAGAAATATATTTAGGGCAGTATTACAATTGAGGTGCAAACAATTTTGCGCTCCGTTTTAAGTGTACTCATATTACAAGTTGAACGAAATCCCGATTGCGCTAGAATCCTTACTTAGATCGCAGACCTGTGGTTAACTGTTTTCTGAAAATAAAAAAATTGACAAAACACGATATATATTACAAAGTACAGTTACACTCATAATAACACTGTCTAACAAAAATTATTTAAATAAAACATTGCATTAAAAAGTTATAAGGGCTCAAAGATTTCAGATCTCAGGTGTTAGAAAAAAAAGCAGGCAAAGGGCTTTAACATAGAGATACATAGATATACATGTCTAATAATGTTTATTTATATATGTCTATGTATATGTACATACGTATGTATTTATGTATATGTACTGTATACATTTATAGACATTTATATCAGTGCATTGAAGCCTTTTTCCATTAAGTAGATGAAAACGTGAAATAATATTAATACAGTATTTCTATTTAATAAAGGTTTTAACTATCTATTTACTGTAAATATTTGACATTTGAATGTTCTGCGAATAGCAGAAAAAGTTCTATGTATTTTTAAATAGATATTCTTATATATCTGTATATATCTATACCTATTTATAATCATGTATCATATTAATTGGTATAAATATATATTTGTTTAAAAAAACATCATATTTATATAGAAATATGTATTTATGAATAAATAGAAGATATTCTGTTACGTAAAGAACATTGGAATATAAAATATTCATATTTTTATGTCGGATATGTGCATATTAAAGTAGGCAATAATTTTTTGAACATGTTTGCGCATATTACAGAATGTGTTCGGTTAGTGATGTTGCGAATAGTTCGCGGCGAACATAGCTTGTTTGCCTTCGCCGCAGCGGGCGAACATATGCGATGTTCGGTCCGCCCCCTATTCGTCATCATTGAGTAAACTTTGACCCTGTACCTCACAGTCAGCAGACACATTGCAGCCAATCAGCAGCAGACCCTCCCTCCCAGACCCTCCTACCTCCTGGACAGCATCCATTTTAGATTCATTCGGAAGCTGCATTCTTAGTGAGAGGAGGGACAGTGTAGCTGCTGCTGATTTAATAGGGAAATGGATAGCTAGGCTAGTGTATTCAGTGTCCACTACAGTCCTGAAGGACTCATCTGATCTCTGCTGTAAGGACAGCACCCCAAAAAGGGCTAGAACATCAGTCTGCTTTTTTTTTTTCCCTGTGTAATCTAATTGCAGTTGCTTGCCTGCCAGCGTGTGTGTCAGGCTCACAGCGTATACTGTGCCACTTGCCCAGTGCCACCACTCATATCTGGTATAACAGTAGTGTATATTTAAAAAAAAACAACAGTTTTTTGACTGTGAAATAATAGCAGTCAGTTTCCTTCACACGTGTGCGTTTCAGGGCCTGCCAGGGCACAGTGTCACACCAGTGCAACTCATATCTGGTGTAACAGTAGTGTACATTTAACCCCATAACGACCGAGGACGTGCAGGGTACATCCTCTAAAAAAAGTCCCTTAACGACCAAGGACGTACCCTGCACGTCCTCGGTCTGGAAACCTGCTGGAAGCGATCCTGATCACTTCCAGCTGCTTTCCGGTTATATAACAAATTTTACCCCTCCGGTGCAGAGAGAGCCACTCTGTGGCCCTCTCTGCACCGGACATCGATGGCAGCATTCGTTGGTGGGTGGGAGCTGAAGTGGAAGGCAGGTCTAAGTGAGAGAGAGGGGCGGGATCACCGGGGGCGCACGCGCGTGCACGGGAGGAGGCAGGCACGTGCACAGGGAGGGAGCGGGTGGGAACCGCTACACTACAGAAATTTTTTTTTTAAACTGGGAGAAAGGGGGGGTAAATATATATATATATATATATATATATACATATATATATATATATATATATATATATATATATATATATATATATATATATATATATATATATATATATATATATATAAAATAAATCTAAGGGATCTGGGAGCGGGTGGGAGATTGGTCTTGAGGGGGAGGGAAGCTACACTACAGAAAAAAGGGAAAAAATAAAAATAAACATTTTATTTGCAAACTGGGTACTGGCAGACAGCTGCCAGTACCCAAGATGGCCCCCAATAAGGCAGAGGGGGAGGGTTAGAGAGGTGTTTTGGGGGGGATCAGGGAGGTTGGGGGCTAAAGGGGGATCCTAAACAACAGCATATGTAAATATGCTAAAAAAAGATTTTTTTTTAAAAAAAAGATACCTTTTTTTTTTAGCACTGGCAGACTTTCTGCCAGTACTTAAGATGGCGGGGACAATTGTGGGGTGGGGGAGGGAAGAGAGCTCTTTGGGAGGGATCAGGGGGTCTGATGTGTGAGGTGGGAAGCTGATCTCTACACTAAAGCTAAAATTAACCCTGCAAGCTCCCTACAAGCTACCTAATTAACCCCTTCACTGCTGGGCATAATTCACGTGTTGTGTGCAGTGGCATTTAGCAGCCTTCTAATTACCAAAAAGCAACACCAAAGCCATATATGTCTGCTATTTCTGAACAAAGGGGATCCCAGAGAAGCATTTGCAACCATTTGTGCCATAATTGCACAAGCTGTTTGTAAATAATTTCAGTGAGAAACCTAAAGTTTGTGAAAAAAAACATTTTTTTTAATTTGATCGCATTTAGCGGTGAAATGGTGGCATGAAATATACCAAAAAGAGCCAAGATCAATACTTGGGGTTGTCTACTACACTACACTAAAGCTAAAATTAACCCTACAAGTTCCCTACAAGCTCCCTAATTAACCCCTGCACTGCTGAGCATAATACACGTATGGTGCGCAGCGGCATTTAGCGGCCTTCTAATTACCAAAAAGCAACGCCAAAGCCATATATGTCTGCTATTTCTGAACAAAGGGGATTCCAGAGAAACATTTACAACCATTTGTGCCATAATTGCACAAAATGTTTGTAAATGATTTCAGTGAGAAACCTAAAATCTGGAAAAATGTGAAGTTTTTTATTTTATTTGATCGCATTTGGCGGTGAAATGGTGGCATGAAATATACCAAAATGGGCCTAGATCAATACTTTGGGTTGTCTACTACACTACACTAAAGCTAAAACTACCCCAAAAAGCTCCCGACATGCTCCCTAATTAACCCCTTCACTGCTGGGCATAATACACGTGTGGTGCGCAGTGGCATTTAGCGGCCTTCTAATTACCAAAAAGCAATGCCAAAACCATATATGTCTGCTATTTCTGAACAAAGGGGATCCCAGAGAAAAATTTACAACCAATTATGCCATAATTGCACAAGCTGCTTGTAAATAATTTCAGTGAGAAACCTAAAGTTTGTGAAAAAAATTGTGAAAAAGTGAACAATTTTTTTTTATTTGATCGCATTTGGTGGTGAAATGGTGGCATAAAATATACCAAAATGGGCCTAGATCAATACTTTGGGATGTCTTCTAAAACAAAAATATATACATGTCAATGGATATTCAGGGATTCCTGACAGATATCAGTGTTCCAATGTAACTAGCGCTAATTTTGAAAAAAAAGTGGTTTGGAAATAGCAAAGTGCTATTTGTATTTATGGCCCTATAACTTGCAAAAAAAGCAAAGAAGATGTAAACATTGGGTATTTCTAAACTCAGGACAAAATTTAGAAACTATTTAGCATGGGTGTTTTTTGGTGGTTGTAGATATGTAACAGATTTTGGGGGTCAAATTTAGAAAAAGTGTGTTTTTTTCCATTTTTTCCTCATATTTTATAATTTTTTTATAGTAAATTATAAGATATGATGAAAATAATGGTATCTTTAGAAAGTCCATTTAATGGACAGAGAGGAGGAGGAGACGAGTTGGAAGCAGGGGGAGGTCGTCGCAAGGAGCTAGTGGCACAGTCAGACAGCATGCATCGGCACCCGGGGTCAGCCAGACAGCACGCCAATCAACGCATGCTGTTGCCACCACCAGAATGCCGTCATTGCAGAGCTCAGCAGTGTGGCATTTTTTTGGTGTGTCTGCCTCTGACAACAACAATGCCATTTGCAACCTGTGCCAAAAGAAACTGAGTCGTGGGAAGTCCAACACCCACCTAGGTACAACTGCGTTGTGAAGGCACATGATCGCACATCACAAACGCCTATGGGATCAACACATGAGTAGAAGCAGCACACAAACTCAAAGCCGCCATCCTCCTCCTGGTCCAGCATCTTCAGCCACGTCAATCACTGCTGTCCTCCTTGTCCCCTCTCAACCATCCGCCACTCCGTTTCTCGCCTTGAGCAGTTCCTGCCCATCTGCCCACAGTCAGCATAAGAAGCCAATAACACAAAGTCACCCCCTTGCCCGGCATCTGACAGCTGGCTTGTCTGAACTCTTAGCCCGCCAGCTTTTACCATACAAGCTGGTGGAGTCTGAGGCGTTCCAAAAATTTGTAGCTATTGGGACACCGCAATGGAAGGTACCCGGCTGAAATTTCTTTGCACAAAAGGCAATCCCCAACCTGTACTCGATTGTGCAAAAGGAAGTAATGGCATGTCTGGCACACAGTGTTGGGGCAAGGGTCCATCTGACCACTGATACCTGGTCTGCAAAGCATGGTCAGGGCAGGTATATCACCTACACTGCGCATTGGGTAAACTTGCTGATGGCTGCCAAGCATGGAATGCGTGGCTCTGCAGAGGAGTTGGTGACACCGCCACGACTTACAGGCAGGCCTGCTGCCACCTCCTCTACTCCTCCTACTCCATCCTCTTCCATAACCTCCTCGGATGAGTCCTCTTCTGCTGCTGCGTCTTGTTTTTATAATTTTTTTATAGTAAATTATAAGATATGATGAAAATAATGGTATCTTTAGAAAGTCCATTTAATAGCGAGAAAAACGGTATATAATATGTGTGGGTACAGTAAATGAGTAAGAGGAAAATTACAGCTAAATACAAACACCGCAGAAATGTAAAAATAGCCTTGGTCCCAAACAGATAGAAAATGGAAAAGTGCTGTGGTCATTAAAGGGTTAAAAAACAACACTTTTTTGACTGTGAAATAATAGCAGTCAGTTTCCTTCACACGTGTGCGTTTCAGGGCCTGCCAGGGCACAGTGTCACACTAGTGCAACTCATATCTGGTGTAACAATAGTGTACATTTAAAAAAAAAATAGAAATTTGACTGTGAAATAATAGCAGTCAGTTTCCTTCACACGTGTGCGTTTCAGGGCCTGCCAGGGCACAGTGTCACACCAGTGCAACTCATATCTGGTGTAACAGTAGTGTACATTAAAAAAAAAAAACTAGAAATTTGACTGTGAAATAATAGCAGTCAGTTTCCTTCACACGTGTGCGTTTCAGGGCCTGCCAGGGCACAGTGTCACACCAGTGCAACTCATATCTGGTGTAACAGTAGTGTACATTAAAAAAAAAACTAGAAATTTGACTGTGAAATAATAGCAGTTAGTTTCCTTCACGCGTGTGCGTTTCAGGGTCTGCCAGGGCACTGTGTCACACCAGTGCAACTCATATCTGGTGTAACAGTAGTGTACATTAAAAAAAAAAAAACTAGAAATTTGACTGTGAAATAATAGCAGTCAGTTTCCTTCACACGTGTGCGTTTCAGGGCCTGCCAGGGCACAGTGTCACACCAATGCAACTCATATCTGGTGTAACAGTAGTGTACATTTTAAAAAAACAACACTTTTTTGACTGTGAAATAATAGCAGTCAGTTTCCTTCACACGTGTGCGTTTCAGGGCCTGCCAGGGCACAGTGTCACACCAGTGCAACTCATATCTGGTGTAACAGTAGTGTACATTAAAAAAAAACTAGAAATTTGACTGTGAAATAATAGCAGTCAGTTTCCTTCACACGTGTGCGTTTCAGGGCCTGCCAGGGCACAGTGTCACACCAGTGCAACTCAAATCTGATGTAACAGTAGTGTACATTTAAAAAAAACAACACTTTTTTGACTGTGAAATAATAGCAGTCAGTTTCCTTCACACGTGTGCGTTTCAGGGCCTGCCAGGGCACAGTGTCACACCAGTGCAACTCATATCTGGTGTAGCAGTAGTGTACATTAAAAAAAAACTAGAAATTTGACTGTGAAATAATAGCAGTCAGTTTCCTTCACACGTGTGCATTTCAGGGCCTGCCAGGGCACAGTGTCACACCAGTGCAACTCATATCTGGTGTAACAGTAGTGTACATTTAAAAAAAAAATACAATTTTGACTGTAATAGATTGAATAGCAGTTAGTTGTCTGCAAGCGTGTGTGTCAGGCCTACAGCGTCTACTCTGCCAACTTCTGTCAGTGCACAGTGCCACTCATATCTGTTGTTACAGTAGCTTGCACGCATAGTACCCCTAATCGAAAAAAATGACAGGCAGAGGCAGGCCACCCCGCAGGGGCCGTCGTGGTCGTGGTGCTGTGATTCCCTTTGGCCCTAGAATAATGCCCAGTGTTCAGAGACCACGTACCCTGAACTCGAAAAGTTCTGAGGACATAGTTGACTGGCTAACACAGGACACCCAATCTTCGCACCTCTCAAGTTACCACTCGCCCGCCTGCCGCCACCACCAACACTAGCACCACAGCCGCTTCACTTGATCTGTCAGAGGAGTTATTTACACATCAGTTGGAAGAAATGAGTGATGCGCAACCATTATTGCCAGAGGATATAGATAACAGGGATATGTCTCAGTCAGGCAGCATTACACACATGGACGTACGGTGTGATGATGATGATGTTGTATCCGCTGCTGCTTTCTTTGCTGAGTTGTCAGATACAAGTGAAGCGGTTGATGATGACGATGCATCCGTGGATGTCACGTGGGTGCCCGCTAGAAGAGAAGAAGAACAGGGGGAAAGTTCAGATGGGGAGCCAGAGAGGAGGAGGAGACAAGTTGGAAGCAGGGGGATGTCATCGCAAGGAGCTAGTGGCACAGTCAGACAGCATGCATCGGCACCCGGGGTCAGCCAGACAGCACGCCAATCAACGCATGCTGTTGCCACCACCAGAATGCCGTCATTGCAGAGCTCAGCAGTGTGGCATTTTTTTGGTGTGTCTGCCTCTGACAACAGCGATGCCATTTGCAACCTGTGCCAAAAGAAACTGAGTCGTGGGAAGTCCAACACCCACCTAGGTATAACTGCTTTGCGAAGGCACATGATCGCACATCACAAACGCCTATGGGATCAACACATGAGTACAAGCAGCACACAAACTCAAAGCCGCCATCCTCCTCCTGGTCCAGCATCTTCAGCCACGTCAACAAATGCTGTCCTCCTTGTCCCCTCTCAACCATCCGCCACTCCGTCTCTCGCCTTGAGCACTTCCTGCTCATCTGCCCACAGTCAGCATAAGAAGCCAATGTCACAAAGTCACCCCCTTGCCCTGCATCTGACAGCTGGCTTGTCTGAAATCTTAGCCCGCCAGCTTTTACCATACAAGCTGGTGGAGTCTGAGGCGTTCCAAAAATTTGTAGCTATTGGGACACCGCAGTGGAAGGTACCCGGCCGAAATTTCTTTGCACAAAAATAGTATAGATTACATCATACTCAAATCAGGGATGTAATGTAACATTATCAATTAGATTAAAGACTGCTACTGCAAAAAGTGGTGCAATTCAAAATCTTTGTTTAACCCGTTAGGTATAAACGTATCCATAGTGTGAATCCATTTCATTTCTAGGCGTCCTAGCTGGTTCTGTATGTCACCCCCTCTCCAGTCTTGTTCAATTTTTCTTATCCCTAGAAATTCTAGATCACTAACTTTCCTTTTATGTACCCTAACGGGTTAAACAAAGATTTTGAATTGCACCACTTTTTGCAGTAGCAGTCTTTAATCTAATTGATAATGTTACATTACATCCCTGATTTGAGTATGATGTAATCTATATTATTTTTCAAAAGTTGTTTATTGTTGAGTATCAATGTTATAGTGAAAAACATAAAAAGGTTTCTGTAACTTGGGGCAAAAAATTAGAATTAAATTAATAAATACGAGACTAGGTTAAGAACAAAAATAATGAGTAAGATGTATGAGTGATGGCAATTAATTCGAATAACAAAGCATTGCCATAAAGAATGAAGGGTATAATCAGTTAAACAGAATTACAAAATACATAAGAAAGGTACATCGTACTTGGTACATCGTATTTGATATATATTTTAGGAGATGGCTCAATTTATTAAGATTTATTTTGTGGTTTCCTATTAAATATAATATATTTTGTCTGGCAAAATGTAAAGCAAATTAAGAAATACATACTTGTGTTTTCCTTAATGACTGCAAATATAAATTAATCTCATCTGACCAAATGAAGGACACTTATGCCCTTTTCCAAAATGGCAACAGAAGAATCCGGATATCCGTTTTAAATACAAGAGACCGGTATATAAGGACATACGGACATGCGCACTTCATATCCTTGAAAAAGCTGCAAAGCGAAACGATCGTTGGATTTCTCTACTCTCCTGGGCGTCTATACACTTGTGGACACACTTGTAGGAGGAGCCACTCCCATTTGGGGTTAGGTGGATCAGTGCAGCGGTTAAGTTTCTGCTGCCTGAATCCGCTGACATCCTGTAGTAGGAGCTGACTTTTGTGAGCAATATTAAGATATAAGGCTCTATTAACCTCTGTATAAGCTGTTTTGTATCGCATTTGTGACGTTTTTTATTACATTTTAAATAAATCTTTTATATTCTATCATCGTGAGAGTACTGTTTACCCACCAGTATAAAGTGGGTGTGCGCATTCCCCTGAGCTTGGTCGTAAGCTCAAGTACATGTGAGTAGGCATTTGGCCACAAACCTGATACATTGTTGATAACCATCACAGAATTACACTATGTTGCTATTTCTTTCTCCTCTCCTTTGAGAATCTTCAAGGACAGAAAAGGCAGAAGAGCTACAGAAGTCTTCACAAGAAAAAACACATATCCTTATATGAACTTTTGTTTTGGGTTCTTTTAGAATCATCACATTTATATTAACTGCAGATATCGACACTCTAAGGAGCGATGAACCCCTTGACTACTGGGTGTGCAGGCTTGACCTGTGGCCTGAGCTATCCCAATTTGCGATAGAACTTCTGGCCTGCCCCGCTTCAAGTGTCCTTTCAGAAAGGACCTTCAGTGCAGCAGGAGGTATTGTCACTGAGAAGAGAAGTCGCCTAGGTCAAAAAAGTCTAGATTACCTCACCTTTATTAAGATGAATGAGGGATGGATCCCGAAGGGACGGACAGTGGGCGATACATTCGACTAAAAAAGGCCTGATGAGATGAGCTGCCTTGGGCTTAAAATGGTCCACACGCTGCTGTATTTTATCTCTGAATGCCGGATGACTTGCGTGACTTATCCGCCACCAACTAGGGTTCAAGCCATAATATTTTAGGGCACTTTCTGCCTGGGAAACAAACATAAATTTTTCTGGCCGCTGCTACAGCAGCGGCTGCAACAATACCTAATTTTTCAAGCATGTGTACATGCCTAATTTTTCTGGCCTCTGGTGATGCACTGTGGCTTCAAAAACCAAGCCAAAAAAAAGGCACATAACAGGGATTTAACTGATAGGAATAGTACTACTTAACACACCTTATAATAACGCAGAGAGAGGCAATGCAGAGAGAGGAGTCTGAAGAAGAGGAGTCAGAGGAGGAAGGTGGCTTTGAGGAGGTGGAAGACCAAACACAGCAGGCGTCCCAGGGGGCTTGTTGTCACCTTTTGGGGACCCTTGGTGTTGTACGTGGCTGGGTGGAGGAAGAGACCTTCAATGACATCAGTGAGGACAAGGAACGGGACCTGGCTAGCTTGGTATCCAACCTTGTGCAAATGGGGAGTTTGGTCTGTCACTGTGAAGCAGGAGTAACCCTTACACTACCTTATCGATACAACATCATACCTGATGTTTTAAAGCACGTTATTCCAAACAATTTAGGAATGTTAGGTGATTTATGCCCTTTATGGATTAAAACCAGATTCTGCATCAACTATGTAATTTTCCATGGGAGTTTTGCCATGGATCCCCCTCCGGCATGCCACAGTCCAGGTGTTAGTCCCCTTGAAACAACTTTTCCATCACTATTGTGGCCAGAAAGAGTCCCTGTGGGTTTTAAAATTCGCCTGCCTATTGAAGTCTATGGCGGTTCGTCCGGTTCGCCCGTTCGCGAACATTTGCGGAAGTTCGTGTTCGCGAACTTAAAATTTTATGTTTGCGACATCACTAGTTCCGGTATGCGCATATTACAAATACATTAGAACATTAGAATATGAAATATTCATATTTTCATGTTGGGTTTGCACTAATGAGAATATGTCATGCATGGTGTTTGCACAAGAGAGTGGGTGTTTTCAACTTTTTTTCTCTATTGACTTCTATGGGGGAATGCGAAAATGCGACTGCGCTCTTTGAATTTCGATTTTAAGCGTGATTTTGGTTACTGCTGGAGAAAAAAATGTTTACTTTTTACTTGTAATACAAGCTCAATCCTAGCGGAGTTTTCGCTATAGCGAAAATGCAAAATACCGCTCCACATGTAATCTAGCCCTTAGTGTTTAAGCTTCCTTTAAAGGGAAAGTATAAACCTCGAGATTGTAATATAAAATGTTTAACTATGCATAGTAAAAGAACTGCAATATATTCACTTTGTATATTTTGCCTCCCTTTCATGCAATGTCACTCAGCAAATTTGTGGATTTTGAAGTTCTCAGAACTAGAACTGCACAGCAGATGTCTCAAGGTTACAGATAACAACTGCAAAACAATGTCATTTATATTAACATTATATCTATGACTAGCTGTTCATTTTCCAGAACCATGCCTGGATTGGCTCTTACATATAGTCAGTGGAGTTTGACTATTAAAAACAATTGCAGCAAACAAGATTTGAATTTGTTTAAAAAAAGTTTAGACTTTTTTTTTTTTTTTAAATTTATCTTTATTGACCAATTCGGTATATACTTCATATAACAGGGCAAACACAGAGAATCAGATTACAAGAAAAACACAGAAAAAAAACAATCCAGCGGATGTGACATTCTTATATGTACAGTACTATGTAACAGATAGAGACAATTTCACCACATCCCTATACAATCAGCGCTTTATACATATCTTATTGCCATTTTAGATCCGTACAAGGTCTCTGTAGGTGCAGACTTTTAAAGTATCTCTGTGAAATTCCAATAGCTATATTTCATACCAAATTAGGGGTTTTATAATAGATATAATGAGCAGAAAAAAAAAGAAAAAAAGAAAAAAAGGAAAAAAGAGAGAGAGGAAGAAAAAAAAAAAAAAAAAAAAAAAAAAGTAAGAATAGGTTTCCCCTCTCTCACCCCTCCCTCACCTCCCTTTAGGTTCTTAACTCGACCTCCACTCACTGTAGACCTGGGCCAGACTATTCGTTTCCGCTTCCTTCCCTTTTATAGACTAGGTATATATCAATACCATTCATTTGGGAAAACATTTGAAAGAATTAGCGTCTCAAAAAATTCCGATCTGCGCAAATTCCGGACAAGTAAAAACTGACTAGCAAGTGGATAGGACAATATAACTCTTAACCATTTCATAAAAAAAGTTTTGACCCTTTTCTCTTCGGAAGGAGCTATATTCAGCTGTTCAAAAATTATCTGGGCGTGTATCGTATTTATAAAACAGCCCATTGTAGGAGCTTTTCTATTCTTCCAACCTTTTAATATGAGATTACGACCAAGCATAATTACCGTATTAAAAAGGTTAGTGTTAACTCTGTTATGGTCCATGTTGTAGAGAAAAAAGATATGGTTAGCTTGGAATTTTAACCTAACATCTAAAGCTTTATTAAGCCAAAATTCCACTTTTCTCCAGAACTGGAGTATTTTGGGACAGTTCCAGAAACAATGAATAATATCTGCACAAGAATTATTACATCTTGGGCATTTTTCTGCAGAGTTCGCGTACCACTTAGATAGTTTCCCTGGTGTCAGGTAAGAATTGTTGAGTAATTTTATATGTGATTCTTTCCAAGTTAACGGGATATTCGCGCCTTGCACCCATTTATAACTTGCGCTTAATGATTCTGCTGAAAGATCCGTAAAGAAAACATTCCACTTCTGGACTAGATTATCCCTAAACAGTTGGGCTTGTTTATCCAGCATAATTTTATATAAAAGAGCTATGCTATGTTTGCCTGACTTATAGCTTGCTATATATTTTTCAACTTCCCCCCACCCATTCGCATCTGTATTTGATCTATTAATTCCTGCTATATAATGTCTGATCTGAAGATAAGCAAAGAAATTCTTATTAGATAGAGAGAATTCTATAGCAATATCCTCAAACGTTCTTATCTGAGACATATTATTTAAACATTGATTTACATAAAGCAGACCTTTGTACTTCCAAGTCTTATAGACTTCATGGGATAGTCCAGGCATAAATTGTGGGTTACCTTGTATCTGGAGAAATGGGGAAATCTCAAAATTAACTTTGATCGTTATATTTAACTTTTGCCATGCTTCAATAATATTAGATAGTGTCTTTATGTGTTTGATATGATCTGGTAATTGTTTCGTCGGGCAATGCAATAAGGCTTTAAGAGAGAAAGGTGCGCACAGATTTTCCTCTATAGATAACAATGAGAAATAGCTAGTCTCTGATAGCCAATCAATTGCAACACGGGCTAATATAGCCAAGTTATACTTTTTGATATCAGGGAAAGATAAACCTCCTCCTTCCAGTCTTGGTGTGAGTTTGGCTATGGATAACATATGTCTTTTCTTATTCCAAATAAATTTAGCACATTCTGAGTTAAACCTTTTGATGTCGTGCGACAAAATAAAGAGCGGCATGTTTTGCATAATATACATCAATTTGGGAACTAGAATAGACTTGATAATCATTATTTTGGCAGATAGAGAGATAGGGAAGGCGCTCCATTGTACAAGTTTCTCAGAGGTTTTTTTAAAAAAAGGAGCATAGTTAAGTCTGTACCATTGTTTGGGGTCAGCATGGAAATATATTCCTAAATATTTAATACTAAGGGATTCTTGAAAGGGATGTTCTTGGAAACTGTTTTTATTTTTATTAACCCATAGAATTTCAGACTTGTTAGCGTTTATTTTATAGCCCGAGATAGAGCCAAACAAATCAATAATTTTTAGAACATGTGGTATACTTTTCTTTGTGTTTTTAACGTAAAGGAGCAGATCATCCGCATATAAAGATAGAACAGATTTTTGTTCCCCGAGCCTAATTCCTTGCAGCTCTTGACGTAGCATTATAGCCAGTGGTTCTATAGCCACGTTAAATAATAACGGAGAGAGTGGGCAGCCTTGCCTCGTCCCCCTACATAGTGTAAGATATGCAGTATAGCTACCATTAATTAGTATATTCGACCTCGGGTGATCATATATAGTCTTGACAAATTTGGGGAATTGACCTGTAAAACCAAATTGCGCTAACGTGGTGAACAGATGGTCCCATATTATAGCATCAAATGCCTTTTCGGCGTCTATTGTTATTATCGCGATATCTTGATTAGTTATTCTTTTTTCCGCTAGTTTATTCCAAAAATATTCTAGTATTAATGCTACTTTCCGTGTGTTTTTAGTTGGGGATCTTTGATGCATAAAACCCACCTGATCAGGATGTATAATAGGATCTAGGCATTTTTTCAGTCTATTAGCCATGATGTGAGTTAATAGCTTATAGTCTAGATTGAGCAGTGAGATAGGTCTATATGACTTAGGGTCTAGTGGCGATTTGCCCTTTTTCAGTATCAGTGAGATTATAGACTCAGAGAAATATTTTGACATGTTTTGCCCCTCAATAAAATAACCATTAAATAGTTGTACCAAGACATCTATTATCTCCATTTTAAGAATTTTGTACATCTCTGCCGGAATTTTGTCTGGGCCCGGGGCTTTATTAAATTTAGCTTTTTTAATAGCTTCCGCTACTTCTTCTTGGGTTATTGGGCTATTTAAATCTGTGTCCATTTCTTGTGCTAATTTCGGAAGGCAGATTTTGTGCCAAAAGTTGACTTTATTATTAGCATTTATTTCTTTCGCAGCATATAGATTTTGATAGAATTGAAAGAATACATTTTGAATCTTAGATTGATCTGTTACTCTTTCTGTCCCATCATAGATAGCCTCTATTACGTTAGATTTTTTCTTTGCTTTATCTAATCTAGCTAGAAACTTAGCAGACTTCCCAAATTGGCCTTTATATTTAGCAGTTAACTTTAGTTCTTCCCAAGCGACTTTCTGTTTAATAAAGATATCCCTTTCTGTTCTGGCCCCATTGTATTTATCTCTTAATCTCCTAGAGGGATTATTTATAAATTTACGATATGCGTTTTGGACCTGGTTAGAGAGCTGACTTTCCCTCCGCTGCAACTTTTTTTTTTTCAGAATCATAAACGCTTTAATCTCGCCTCGCAGATAGGCCTTTGCAGTTTCCCAAAATATTTCGGTTTTTTCTCTGTATGATCTATTTAAAGAAACAAATTCTTTCCATTTGTGTATTAACCAATTATTGAATTCAAGATTGTTCACTAAATAATTTGGGAAGAAAAAATTATTTCTGTTGTTTCTCTGTGGCGGGTGTAAATGTATGTCTAGGAAAATAATTGCGTGATCAGATATCAGAATATCAAATATCTTAGTTTGAGTCTCTAGTTTAATCATGGAGCTGGAGATCAGAAAAAAGTCTATACGTGATAAAGAGCCGTAGGTCCTCGAGTTGCAGGTAAAGGACCTCGTATCAGGAAATTGTAGGCGCCAGATATCATGTAATTTCAAATTTTTACATATGTGTTTAAATATTTTGGCCTTCTGACCCGAGAAAGTGGAGTTCCTAGAACTAAGTCTGTCTAGGGCTTCTGATGGTATTAGGTTAAAGTCACCCGCTAGAACAATGTTCTGATCCATAAAATTAGTTAGCATAAAGACTAAACTATTCCAGAAGGTGGGGTCTGCTCTATTAGGTCCGTAAACATTACAGATCACCATTTTGAAATCCTCGACCTGCAGCTCAAGGAGGGCCCATCTCTCCTCAGGGTCTAGTGATACTCTTATAATATTATACGTAAGTTTTTTATTTAACAAAATAGCTACTCCCTTTTTCCTTCTAGAACAAGGGGTGGCAATCACCTCTCCCACCCATTTACATTTGAGTTTGATAACTTCCTCTTGCTTTAAGTGTGTTTCTTGTATTAAGGCTATATCAGGGTTATGCTTACCCAATTGTCTGACTATAGTTTTCCTCTTGATTGGGGAGGTAATGCCACCCACGTTCCAAGATAACAATCTAATATTGCCCTTCATCTAATCAAAAAATAAGTTTAGGGGGCGAGCTAAAGCAGACGGGTAGGGGGGAGAGGGGAGACAGGAAGAGGGGGAGAAGGAAAAAAAAAAAAAAAAAAAAAAAAGATACAGAAAGAAAATTGCAAACAGAGATTATTTGCAAAAAAAAACCTTATCAGGCGAAGCGAAGCCTGGTACACTTTTGGCCGCAGGGGCAGCCTATAAATTGATTTAGGGAAAAACATTCTTAGCTCTAAATCTTTATACAGCATTTCCATTGTCAACAAGAACAGTAGTGCCCTAACTAAAAAAAAAAACACAGATACTCTCTATTTTATAGTTATCCCAGTCCTCATGTAAGTGTTAGTTTGTGATCTTTAAAGTAGCCTTTAGCTTCTTCTATATTGTCTAGTCTAACTATGCCCTCCTTTTCTTCTATGATAATTCTTGCAGGGTACACTAATTTGGCTAAAAAACCCTCTTTGATTAGCTTGGTACAGAAAGGGGCCATTTCTTTCCTCCTGAAAGCAGTATCAACAGAGTAATCTTGGAATATTAAAATTCTGTTATTTTCAATGTGAAAGTTATCTGTTTTCCTATATAAACGCAGCATATTAATTTTATCTTGAAAATTTAAGAACTTTATCAAGATTGGTCTATGTATATTTTTACCATTTGCTCTGCTTCTGGGAGGACCCAATCTGTGAGCCCGTTCTATCGGTATTGGTAATTGAGAATATTCTACCCCTAAAGCTTGGGGCAGTGTTGTCGCGGCAAAATGTAATAGGTCTTTAGAGTGCTCTGACTCAGAAACGCCTATGATTTTTAAATTATTCCGCCTTGAGCGGTCCTCAAGGTCATCTAGCCTGGCAGTCAGGCTTATATTTTTCTTTTCTAATTCTGAGATTTTTAGGGACTGGTTATTAGTTATATCTTCCACTTCTGAGATTCTGTCTTCTGCTTCTGAAAGTCTGTTAGCAAATACTTTTAATTCTGACGACAAGCTAGTGATTTGACATTTGATATGTTCAAATTGTGGAAGGAAAATATCACTAAGTTGGGTGATCAAGGGCTGTAAGTCTGTCTTTGGGCTTAAGCCTTCACTACTATTTTCAGTCATGATATCAGATATACGTGGTCTTCTGTCCTTACTTTTTGGGGGCATGGTCTGAGGTGGTGTGCTGTGCGGGAGGAGAAATCTTTCCATAGATTTCTCGTGTTAGTGAGGGCAAGGCAGGAGTAGATCATACAAAAAATAGGTAACGAAAAAAAGTGATAGAGGGCAGTGAGAACAAATAGGAAAAAAAAAAAAAAAAACGACAGCTCTTAGCTTTTTTTTTTTTTTTTTTTTTTTTTTTTTTTTTTTTTCCTTTTGAAGAGATTGAGTGTTTGTGACGTATGTCCCCAGGTGGGGAAGTATCTAGAACATATTTTAGTGTATATTAAAAATAAGAAAAAAGTGAACAATAATCTATGTGAGTTAGGTGACCAGGCCCTAAAATGAGTGTGTTGTAAAAGTAGTCACAAGAACAGAAGATCTGGGATTCTCTTATTTAAGAAATGCCTTCAGGTTCATACTTAGATAGGATTATGGTTAGATTTTTGCAAAAAAAAAAATAGAGACAGCTCTTTTACCACCTTGTTACATATCCTTGTTGTCTAATCTGATCAGACCCTATGGGACAAAATTACATTGACTCAACATACATTCCCCTTCTTAGCTGGCAATATTCTGCAACAAATATAACAATGGCATTACAATATTCTTAACCTTATATATTCATATCGCACACTGTTGCAAATTTCAAAAAGGAACACTGATGACCGGAAAATTTGAGACCTGAGTTGCCACACTAAGTAGCAACTACTAATATTCCTAGCCAGCAATATAAGTTTCGCTTGCTTGCTTATAAACTCTAGGGAATAACAAGATATAGATTGAAACACTGCATTTCTGTTTTATATTCTTTGTTCCTAGCGAGAAAGAAAAACACTTATAAGCCTTTTAACATCATTGCTTAACACTAATAAAGTGCCTAACAGTATAAACCTGCAATATTGCTGTAGATCTAAACATACATCTGTATAGGTTTCAGTTGTAGATAACCCAGATGGAAAGGCAAAAATACAAGTAATAATATAAAATGGTTGTGGGCTTTGCAAGTTCTAGCCGTGCAGACTGCAACTTTGGTGGGCTAGTGTTATCTGCTTAAATATTGCAGACCTTAATGCCAGGCTGTATTTCACAGATACCTCTTTAAAGGTTATCAGCAGCAGACTGGTTGCATATATCACAGTTATCCTTGAGAGTCCCTGCTTGGTAGGGGACTAGTACCAATAAAACGTAAAACAGACCAAGAATTTATATTGCAACTGTGACTCTGGTTGCAAATATAGAGTGCCCGATGCTTTTACAGTAATACCAACTTTGCAGCTGATAGGCAGATGTACTGTCTGTAGTATATTGAGTATCCTTCAGAGAACTGAAAACTGAAGTGTCTTATTAGACGTAGGCAGGTATCAAGCAGAGTGTTCATATGCAAAGCCAACACAGAGCATAGCTTTCCTTACACAGGCTAAGTGGTATAGTGTGGAGGATACGGAAATGTCAATATAGGCAGACAATGTCACTCTTGAAAGAAATAAGCAGCCAGAGTCACTTTTAGGGCAACAAATACTATTATAACGGCTTTGGAGATCTTACCCTAAGGCCACGCAGTTGTATTGCAGCAGGCGGCATACCTACTCAGCGTCCATAGATATCTCTCCCAGTTATTCCATGATGCATTACCCAGACCTGGGAGATGGTGATAGAGAAGCTGCAGTACTTCTTTGATGCAGCTCGGTCGAGCCCCGGTGAATAGAAGAGCTGAGATGTCAGGTAGGAAAGCCCACAGCGTGCGCCTGAGCTGTTGTGAGACCGCAGCGTGCTTACACTCACTGTGGGTTTGCCCCTCGCTGCAGACCGCCCACTTGTTCTGTCCGCCCGCCGGCGGGAGCAAGAGCCGGTAAATCTTGACCTTTAGGGCGTCCTCAGGGTATGCCTTGTCTCCAGCGCCTGGACCGCTTTGTGGGCTACTGGGCCTTGACCCTTGGTCGGCAGTTGTGAACCGTTCTCATCTGAGTATGGTGAGCGTGTATCCAGTACCTCGTCTGTGGCTCTAGCGAGTGAGCCTGTGGGCGGCTATTATGGTGCTTCCAAGCCAAACCCTGGTAGAGGTAGGGTCGTGTCCTAGGGAGCAAACAAAAGCGCTCCAACAACGGACCTTGGCTGGGGTTAGTTCTTCGATGAGCTCCGACAGGTAGCACGCCACTTTCTCGTGCACCTGTTAGCTCCACCTCCTACCGGAAGCCACATCTACTCCTAAAAAAAAAAAAAAAGTTTAGACTTGATTGATATGTTATTCTATAGCAAGACAACAGAAATGTCTTGTAATTACAAGCTGGTTGTTGTCTCTTTAGGAAGAAATTAGAAAAAAAACATAATTAAAAAAAAACAATGTAAAGTGATTTATGAAACATGGTTAAAATGCATAATTTAAAAACAAAATGTAAGTGATTTATGAATAATTACAGTGATATTGAAATTTATTTTTAATAAACTATTTAGATGCAATTTAGAAATACTCAAATAGTTAATAAAACCTTAAAGGGACATTAAGCACTAAATAAAATCTAGACAGATTTATGTATTCATAGCAAAGATAAACCTGAGAATAATATACAAAGTTATATTAGTTGTTCTAATAACTGTTAAGTTTTGGTTTCCATAAAGCAATGGGCACTGGAATTTGAAACCTAGGGGCGCGATCCGATAAACGGCGTAGTTTGCGGCACAAGCGAGGGAACCCGCGTCGCCCGCAGTTTCAGCTCGCAACTCGAGCTATCCCATATACGGCGCCGTCAGATGCTAACGTGCCGTAAGTCGGATAAACCAGCGATGTCCAGAAATCTGCGCAAGTACAAATTTCTGGCGTCGCCAGTGACTTGCGCCACGTTAGAAACTGCCGGCGCCTACAAAACCTAACTAAAGTCTAAATCACCCGCACTGTCTAACACGCCTCCCTAACATAGCCCGACAAGTCTAACACGCCTCCCTAACATAGCCCGACACGTCTAACCCTCTATCCGCTATCCCCCCTCTCTATCCTAACAATAAAATATGTATTAACCCCTAAACCGCCGCTCCCAAACCCCGCCGCAACCTAATAAAGTTATTAACCCCTAAACCGCCGCCAGCTATATTAATCTATAACCCCCTAAAGTGAGCCCCTAACACCGCCGCCATCTACCTTACCTACCCCCTAAAGTGAGCCCCTACCCCGCCGCTATCTATTTTAAAATTATTAACCCCTACTCTAATCCCCCTACCCCGCCGCCATCTATATTAAATTATTTAACCCCTAAAATACTAAACTATCCCTACCACTAAACCTAAGTCTAACCCTACAAATAGCCCTGAAAAGGGCTTTTTGCGTGGCATTGCCCCAAAGTAACAGCTCTTTTGCCAGCCCTTAAAAGGGCTTTTTGCGGGGCATGCCCCAAAGAATTCAGCTCTTTTGCCAGCCCTTAAAAGGGCTTTTGACTGGGCTTTGTCACAAAGTAAACTGCTCTTTTGCCTACAATCTACATCCCCCTACACCGCGGCCACCTATAATAAATGTATTAACCCCTAATCTAATCCCCCTACACCGCAACCACCTATATTAAACACATTAACCCCTAATCTACATCCCCCTACACCGCGGCCACCTATAATAAATGTATTAACCCCTAATCTAATCCCCCTACACCGCCGCCAGCTATATTAACTATATTAACCCTAATTATATTAGGGTTAATATAGTTAATATAGTTATTATATTATATATATTAACTATATTAACTCTAATTATATTAGGGTTAATATAGTTAATATCGTTATTATATTATATATATATATATTAAGTATAATAACCCTATCTAACTCTAACATCCTAACTAAACTCTTATTAAAATAAATCTAATATTAATATTATTAATTAAAATATTCCTATTTAAATCTAAATACTTACCTATAAAATAAACCCTAAGATAGCTACAATATAATTAATAATTACATTGTAGCTATGTTAGGGTTTATATTTATTTTACAGGTAAATTGTTAATTATTTTAACTAGGTATAATAGCTATTAAATAGTTATGAACTATTTAATAGCTACCTCGTTAAAATAATTACCCAATTACCTGTAAAATAAATCCTAACCTAAGTTACAAATATACCTACACTATCAATAAATTAAATAAACTACAAATATCTATCTAAAAATACAATTAAATAAACTAAACTAAATTACAAAAAAAGAAAAACACTAAATTACAAAAAATAAAAAAAAGATTACAAGATTTTTAAGCTAATTACACCTATTCTAAGCCCCATAATAAAATAATAAAGCCCCCCAAAATAAAAAAAATTCCCTACCCTATTCTAAATTAAAAAAAGTTCAAAGCTCTTTTACCTTACCAGCCCTTAAAAGGGCCTTTTGTGGGGGCATGCCCCAAAGAAAACTGCTCTTTTGCCTGAAAAAAAAACACAATACCACCCCCCAACATTACAACCCACCACCCACATACCCCTAATCTAACCCAAACCCCCCTTAAATAAACCTAACACTACCCCCCTGAAGATCTCCCTACCTAAACGACAAATGAGGTACCTTTAAATGACGTCATCCAAGGATTCTATCAGCCAATCGGAATTAAGGTAGAAAAATATGATTGGCTGATTGAATCAGCCAATCAGATTCAAGTTCAATCCGATTGGCTGAACCAATCAGCCAATCAGATTGAGCTCGCATTTTATTGGCTGATCGGAACAGCCAATAGAACGCGAGCTCAATCTGATTGGCTGATTGGTTCAGCCAATCGGATTGAACTTGAATCTGATTGGCTGATTCAATCAGCCAATCAGATTTTTCTACCATAATTCCAATTGGCTGATAGAATCCTATCAGCCAATCGGAATTCATCGTTCAGTCGTCGGCCGGGATGGATGCTCCGCGTCTGTGGAGCGAAGAATGAAGATTGAAGATGCCGCTTGATGGAAGATGCTGCCCGATGGAAGAAGACTTTGCTGCCACTTGGATAAAGACATCGCCGGGATGAAGACCTCTTCTTTGCCGCTTGGATAGACATCGCCCGGATCGGATGAGGAGTTCGGCCCGGCGTGGTGAAGATAAGGTAGGGAGATCTTCAGGGGGGTAGTGTTAGGTTTATTTAAGGGGGGTTTGGGTTAGATTAGGGGTATGTGGGTGGTGGGTTGTAATGTTGGGGGGTGGTATTGTGTTTTTTTTTTCAGGCAAAAGAGCAGTTTTCTTTGGAACATGCCCCGCTAATGGCCCTTTTAAGGGCTGGTAAGGTAAAAGAGCTTTGAACTTTTTTTAATTTAGAATAGGGTAGGGAATTTTTTTATTTTGGGGGGCTTTATTATTTTATTAGGGGGCTTAGAATAGGTGTAATTAGCTTAAAAATCTTGTAATCTTTTTTTTATTTTTTGTAATTTAGTGTTTGTTTGTTTTTTGTATTTAGTTTAGTTTATTTAATTGTATTTTTAGATATATATTTGTAGTTTATTTAATTTATTGATAGTGTAGGTGTATTTGTAACTTAGGTTAGGATTTATTTTACAGGTAATTGGGTAATTATTTTAACTAGGTAGCTATTATACCTAGTTAAAATAATTAACAATTTACCTGTAAAATAAGTATAAACCCTAACATAGCTACAATGTAATTATTAATTATATTGTAGCTATCTTAGGGTTTATTTTATAGGTAAGTATTTAGATTTAAATATGAATATTTTAGTTTATAATATGAATTAGATTTATTTAATAAGAATTTAGTTAGGGGTGTTAGGGTTAGATAGAGTTAATATAGTTTATATAAATACTATAGTAACTATATTAACTATATTAACCCTAATATAATTAGGGTTAATATAGTTAATATATATAATGTAATAACTATATTAACTATAATATACTTAGGGTTAATATAGATAATATAGCTGGCGGCGGGGTAGGTAGATTAAATTAGGGGTTAATAATTTTAATATAGATGGCGGCGGTGTAAGGGGCTTACATTAGGGGTTAATACTATTAATATAGGTGGCGACGGTGTAGGGAGGGCAGGTTATAGGGCAAAAGAGCTGTTTACTTTGGGGCAAAGCCCCGCAAAAGGCCCTTTTAAGGGCTGGTAATAGAGATAATTATTTTAGGGGGATTAGATTAGGGGTTAATAATATTAATATAGCTGGAGGCGGTATAGGGGGATTAGATTAGGGGTTAATATTTATTATATAGGTGGCGGCGGTTTAAGGGGTCAGATTAGGGGATAGATAAGGTAGATGGCGGCGGTGTAAGGGGTTCACATTAGGGGATAGATCAGTTAGATGGTGGCGGTTTTAGGGGCTCACAGTAGGGGGTTAGTTTATGTAGATGCCGGTGGGGTCTGTGAGCGGCGGTTTAGGGGTTAAATACTTTATTAGGGATTGCGGCGGGGGATCGCGGTTGACAGGGAGATAGACATTGCGCATGCGTTAGGTGTTAGGTTTTATTTAGCAGCTAGTTTAGAGCGTAAGGCTTCTTACGGCTGCTTTTTGTGGCAAGGTGAAAATGGAGTAAGATTTCTCCATTTTCGCCACGTAAGTCCTTACGCTGTATATTGGATACTAAACTGCGCTGGTTTGGTATACCTGCCTATGGCCCAAAAAACTACGGGCGACGGCAGAAATATACGCGCGTAACTTCTAGGTTACGCCGTATATGTGATACCAAACCCGCGCAAATATTGGCGTTGCCGACTTTTGCGGGCGACGATTTTTATCGGATCGACCCCTAGGTTTTCTTCTCTGCTACGGCCAATCAGGAACATCTTTAAATTAGTCTCTAGATTGTGCAACCAATGACTATGTGGAATATTGCTATGCTAAAACTGGAGTCTGGACTTCCATTTTTAACAGGAATCGGAAAGCCCACAATTTTCAGAATTAATTTACAAGAAAGGGGACAAAACAAATAATGAAAGTATATTGCAAATTTGTTTCACGAAATATAATTAAATATTTTATAGTAAAATCTCAAAGTTTGTTTTGAATCATCTGAGTATTTTTGATTCACCTTTATCAGCAATTTTTAGGGTTTTACACCCAAAAAAATATATATTGAGATTCAAACAGAGCATATTTTTTTTTTTTAAGTTTCCATTTTACTTCTATTATCAAATTTGCTTAGTTCCTATGGAATTCTTTGTTGAAGATGTAGCTAGGTATGTGTCTTACATGGCAGGAAATAGTGTTGCCATCTAGTGATCTTGCAAATGGATAACTTTCTTAAAAAACGTGCCATATAGTGCTGCAGACACGTGCACGCTCCTGGTGCTTACGTCCCTGCTTTTCAACCAAAGATTCTAAGAGAACAAAAAAATTGTGATAGAAGTTAATTAGAAAATTTCATGCTCTATCTCACTGTTTTTCAAACCTGTTCTCAGGCCTCACTAACCGGCCAGATTTTGAGGACATCTGAACTGGAGCACAGGTGAAATAATCAGATGATTAGTAAACCTGGTTATTTTACCCGCTCTCATCCAAGGTAATCCTGAAAACCTGACCTGTTGGGGAGGCCTGAGGAAAGGTTTGAAAAAAATGTGCTCTATCTGAATAATAAAATAAATATTTTGGGTTTTATCTCTCTTTAAATACATCACATTTAGCTCTATTTGTGCCAAACGTAAGAAAGTTTCTGTGTATACAAGTAAACATTTCTTTAGACTGAGAAATGAACAGTACAATCTTACTAATGATCTGAAAAAAGACATATTTGCTATGTTTACTGTTAATTCATATTTCTACATACCTGGTTAACTTTCTAATTTACCTCATTTCTCAGTTTACTGTGTTTAGACTCATTTTAACCATTAGGCAAATAGGCTACATTTATCAAACATGTTTAAACTGACTGGCCAATAACTATATTGTTTTTACAATGAAACAATGAAGGTACAGACTGTACTGAAATAAAACTGAGATTTTGCATACTGATCTCATCACTCATTATAAAATGGTGAGGTAGGAATATTACATCATACCATTTCACCTCATGATAGTTATGTATAATACCAGGTTTCACACTGAGCAATGTAAGCAATTGCCTAAGGATGACATATTTGAGAGGAATCTTCCTGTTTTTTTAAGTGATCAAATAATAATATAATCCCTATTATCTAGCATTTTATGTTCTGTAAAATTCAATACAGCCAATCAGAAATTGTATTGGAGAATACTTAGGTGCTTTTTTATTGGCTTGTGTCAGTGTGCATGTTACTAGTGACATCACAGAACACAAGTATATTGAAAATTAAAGGAGCAGCAAATTATCCAGTCATTTCAAATAGCTGCAAAAAACAAAACAAAAAAACAAAAAAAACTAACAAACACATATAAAGTATAAGAGTAAGATATTTGTAACAATTGTTCATTTAAAGGGATATTGAACCCAATTTTTGTTTTCTTTCATGATTCAGATGGAGCATGTAATTTTAAGAAACTTTCTAATTTACTCCTATTATATATTTGTCTTTGCTCTCTTTGTATCTTTATTTGAAAAAGCAGCAATATAAGCATAGAAGCTAGCCCATTTTTAGTTTAGCACCCTGGATAGCGCTTGCTGATTGATGGGTACATTTAGCCACCAATAAGGTGTATAAGGTGTGTTTAAAGTCGCCACAAGTTAGGTTGATGGTAAAAAATATTTTCTCAACTTTGGCTTCAAAAGCAGTTCTATCCTTTTTCATGTTTTGGTACTAATAAAAGGGCAGAAAAGATTAAGGGGCCTATTTACCAAGCTGTCAACCGCAAATACGCTTGAATTCCGCATCGTAATTGTAGAGAGCTTGATTCGCCTTATTTATCAAAGGCTACAGACCGGCAAAAGTAGAATTTTGTGACGTAACATACGATCCGCCGGTCTCAGTCCAACACAGATCAATGCTTACGTCACTACAAATGTTCCGAATGCAAATTCGGCACTATCTGACTACTTTTGCTAGTTAACAAATATCTACCAGGTACGCTCGCCACTATTCCGGCCCAGCATACCTGGTTTTCAATCTGCTGCCCTGGAGGCGGCGGATACCATAGGAATCAATGGGAGTCTGAAAGCAGCGAAAGCTCATGTTCGCTGCTGCCCAATATCCCATTGATTCCTATGGGAGATAAAAGTTATGTTTACACCTAACACCCTAACATGTACCCCGAGTCTAAACACCCCTAATCTGCCGCCCCCTACACCGCCACCACCTACATTATACTTATTAACCCCTAATCTGCCACCCTCTATACCGCCACCACCTACATAAAGTTATTAACAAGCAAAAAGTAGTGCCGCAACCTTGGCGTTCAGCTCTAATACCCGGAAACCCAACCGGGCTATAGCACATTACCTCCCCCTGGAGTACCGTAGCCTGAAACGGTGGATCGGTCCGTGTAGATTCAGAAACAAGAGGCGGTTAGGCAGGTACTTCTCCAAGCGTAGAAATTTGTAAAAAATCGTATTTATTGAGAAATATTAAAATAATGAACAGACAAGGCAGCATGAGAGCGGAAAGTCTGACATGTTTCGCACCTCACTGGTGCTTACTCATAGACATAAAGTTATTAACCCCTATCCTGCCTCTCCAGGAGCCCACCGCAACTAAATAAATGTATTAACCCCTAAACCGCCAGCCCCCCACATCGCCATAAAATAAATTAACTTATTAATCCCTAAACATAACAACCCGCTAACTTTACAATAAATATTAACTCATCCCTATCTTATAATAAATTTAAACTTATCTTTAGATTTAAATTAAACTATATTAAATTAATAATTAACCTACCCTAACTGTTATAATAAAATTACATTAAACTATATTAAATTAATAATGAATCTAACCTATTTTAATAAAATTACATTAAACTATATTAAATTAATAATGAATCTAACCTAACTATTATAATAAAATTACATTAAACTATATTAAATTAATAATTAATCTAACCTAACTATTATAATGCAATTACATTAAACTATATTAAATGAATAATTAATCTAACCTAACTATTATAATAAAATTACATTAAACTATATTAAATTAATAATTCATCTAACCAAACTTTTATACTAAAATTACATAAAACTACAAATTAAAATAACTATATTATATATTTAAACACCTAACCCTACTCAAATAATTTAAATCTACACTAAAAAATTACTAAGTTACCAAAAACTAACAACTAAGTTACAAAAATAACAAACACTAAGTTACACAAAAAAATAAACACTAAGTTACAAAAAATAAAAAATAAATTATCAAAGATTTAAACTAATTAGACCTAATCTAAGGGCCCTATGAAAATTACCCCCCCCCCCCCAATAAAGAAAACCCTAGCCTACAATAAACTACAAATAGCCCTTAAAAGGGCCTTTTTGCGGGGCATTGCCCCAAAGTAATCAGCTCTTTTACCTGTAAATAAAAATACAAATACCCCCAACAGTAAAACCCACCACCCACACAACTAACCCCCCAAATAAAATACTATCTAAAAAACCTAAGCTCCCCATTGCCCTGACAAGGGCATTTGTATGGGCATTGCCCTTAAAAGGACATTTAGCTCTTTTGCAGGCCCAAGTCCTAATCTAAAACTAAAACCCACCCAATAAACCCTTAAAAAAATCCTAACACTAACCCCAGAAGATTCACTTACAGTTTTGAAGATCCGACATCCATCCTCAAAGAAGCCAGGAGAAGTCCTCAACGAAGCGGCCAAAGTCTTCATCCAAGCCCGCAGACGGCATCTTCTATCTTCATTTATCCGGCGTGGAGCGGCTCCATCTTCAAGACATCCGACCCGGAGCATCCTCTTCCTTCCGACGACTACCAACGAATGAAGGTTCCTTTAAATGACGTCATCCAAGATGTCGTCCCTTAGATTCCGATTGGCTGATAGAATCCTATCAGCCAATCAGAATTAAGGTTGAACAAATCCTATTGTCTGTTGGCAATCAGCAATCAGCCAATGGGATTGAGCTTTCATCCTATTGGCTGATCCAATCAGCCAATAGGATTGAGCTTTCATTCTATTGACTGATCCAATCAGCTAATAGAATGCTAGCTCAATCCTATTGGCTGATTGCAACAGCCAATAGGATTTTTTAAACCTTAATTCCGATTGGCTGATAGAATTCCAACAGCCAATCAGAATCTAAGGGATGTCATCTTGGATGAGGTCATTTAAAGGAACCTTCATTCGTCGATAGTCGTCGGAAGGAAGAGGATGCTCCGCGTCAAATGTCTTGAAGATGTAGCCGCTACGCGCCGGATGGATGAAGATAGAAGATGCCACCTGGGTGAAGACTTCTGCGGGCTTGGATGAAGACTTCGGCCACTTCGTTGAGGACTTCTCCTGGCTTCTTGGAGGATGGATGTCGGATCTTCGAAACTCTAAGTGAATCTTCTGGGGTTAGGGTTAGGTGTTTAAATATATAATATAGTTATTTTAATTTGTAATTTAATGTAATTTTAGTATAAAAGTTAGGTTAGATTAATTATTAATTTAATATAGTTTAATGTAATTTTATTATAACAGTTATGGTAGGTTAATTAATAGTTTAATATAGTTTAATGTAATTTTATTATAACAGTTAGGGTAGGTTAATTAATAGTTTAATATAGTTTAATGTAATTTAATTATAACAGTTAGGGTAGGTTAATTAATAATTTAATATAGTTTAATGTAATTTTATAGGGGGTGTCAGATTAGGGGTTAATAAGTATAATGTAGATGGTGGCGGTATAGGGGGTGTCAGATTAGGGGTTAATAAGTATAATGTAGGTGCCGGTGGGCTCTGGGAGCGATGGTTTAGGGGTTAATAACTTTATTTAGTTGTGGCGGGGTCCGGGAACGGCGGTATAGGGGTTAAACAGTTTAGTATAGTGTGAGTGTTTAGTGACAGTATACAAATAAAGCTGGGAAAAAGCCGAAGAGCAGCAAGATCGATGACTGTTAGTTATCAACAGTCCACTGCTCATCGCCCCGTACTTGGTGCGTGGCTTTTTGACAGCTTTTTTGTTAAATATGGAGAACGTATTCAGGCCCGCGGCCGCGATGTTAGGCGAGCGCATTGGTGCCGCGAATGCAGCACAGTTGACGGCTTGATAAGTAGGCCTCTATAGGTGCATTCAACATTTTATTCCCCACATAGGGCCAGATTACAAGTGGAGCGCTAACAGTTATGCACAATCAAAAAGCGGTTCATCGCGGGTGTTTGCACATGTCTAGTTTTTTGCTCATATTACAAGTTAAAAGCAAACGTGATCATTTCAGAGCAATTGAAGTTAACGCTCGTTGGGATAACGCATCCTCGGAGCTCTGGTTAATTGTTTTGCAACACAAAAAAGTGTCACAAAACACATGAAAAATACATTACACAATACAGTTACACTTATAATAACACTATCTGATAAAATGATTTAAAAAATAAATACACAAAAAACGTATAAGGGCTCAAAGATTTAAAGTCTCAGGTGTTAGAAAAAAATTGTCAGGCAAAATATATACATTTGTGCTCATAAGTTTACATACCCTGGCAGAATTTATCATTTCTTGCCCATTTTTCAGAGAATATGAATGATAACAAAAAAACTTTTCTTTCATTCATGGTTAGTGTTTGGCTGAAGCCATTTATTATCAATCAACTGTGTTTACTCTTTTTAAATCATAATGACAACAGAAACTACCCAAAAGACCCTGATCAAAAGTTTACATTCCCTGGTGATTTTGGCCTGATAACATGCACACAAGTTGACACAAAGGGGTTTGAATGGCTATTAAAGGTAACCATCCTCACCTGTGATCTGTTTGCTTGTAATTAGTGTGTGTGTATAAAAGGTCAATGAGTTTCTGGACTCCTGACAGACCCTTGCATCTTTCATCCAGTGCTGCACTGACGTTTCTGGATTCTGAGTCATGGGGAAAGAAAAAGAATTGTCAAAGGATCTGTGGGAAAAAGGTAGTTGAACTGTATAAAACAGGAAAGGGATATATCCCTTCCAAGGAATTGAGAATGCAAATCAGCAGTGTTCAAACTCTAATCAAGAAGTGGAAAATGAGTCATTCTGTTTGATAACATACTGCTTTCATCTTGCCATCAATTCTGACCAAATTTCCTGTGCCTTTGTAGCTCACACATCCCCAAAACATCAGCGATCCATCTCTGTGTTTTACAGTAGGAATGGTGTACCTTTCATCATAGGCCTTGTTGACTCCTCTCCAAATGTTACGTTTATGGTTGTGTCCAAAAAGCTCAATTTTGGTCTCATCACTCCAAATGACTTTGTGCCAGAAGGTTTGAGGCTTGTCTCTGTGCTGTTTGGCTTATTGTAAGTGGGATACTTTGTGGCATTTACGTAGTAATGGCTTTCTTCTGGCAATTCGAACATGCAGCCCATCTTTCTTCAAGTGCCTCCTTATTGTGCATCTTGAAACAGCCACACCACATGTCCTGTATTTCACCTGAACTTATTTGTGGGTTTGTCTTTGCATCCCGAACAATTTTCCTGGCAGTTGTGGCTGAAATTTTAGTTGGTCTACCTGACGGTGGTTTGGTTTCAACTTCTTCTCCACTTCTTTATTAGAGTTTGAACACTGCTGATTTGCATTCTCAATTCCTTGGATATCTTTCTATATCCCTTTCCTGTTTTATACGGTTCAACTACCTTTTCCCGCATATCCTTTGACAATTCTTTTGCTTTATCCATGACTCAGAATCCAGAATTGTCAGTGCAGCACTGAATGAAAGATGCAAGGGTCTGTCAGGAGTACAGAAACTCATTGACCTTTTATAAACACACACTAATTACAAGCAAACAGATCACAGGTGAGGATGGTAACCTTTAATAGCCATTCAAACCCCTTTGTGTCAACTTGTGTGCATGTTATCAGGCCAAAATCACCAGGGTATTTAAACTTTTGATCAGGGTCATTTGGGTAGTTTCTGTTGTCATTATGATTTAAAAAGAGTAAACACAGTTGATTGATAATAAATTGTTTCAGCCAAACACTAACCATGAATGAAAGAAAAGTTTTTGTGTTATCATTCATAATCTCTGAAAAATGGCCAAGAAATCATAAATTCTGCCAGGGTATGTAAAATTTTGAGCACAACTGTACATGTTTATATTTGTGTACAAATTTATTTATGTATTTATATGTGTATATATGTATTTACAGACATATATACACATATAAACACATAAATACATATGTATACATATCCATACCTATATATAATAATGTATATATATAGGTATAGATACCAATTGTATCAAAATCCCATCAGATATATGTTAAAATATGTATTAATCAATAAATAGAACCTATTCTGCTATGTGAATAACATTGGAATGTGAAATATTCATTTTTTTTTTTAATCAATTTAGCTCACTTGATGTGGAATGTAGGTTTTTTTCCCACTTTCGTTGCTCCCAACTTCTATTGGATAATACATTAACATGTGTGCCATATTCTAACTTTGGCTTTTTCCGCATTAGTGCACAATTGAAAATGATTTACTTTCAACTTGTAATATGAGCACTGCCCAACACGCGCAAAAAACTTATTTCTAGTGGACTTAGTCACTCAAGCGGGAGCATTAATACCGCTCCACTTGTAATATGGCCCAGAAAGTTTCATTATGCATAGTAACAAAAAAGATTTGCAATGTATTTCCAGGATTTATTTTATGCCTACTTTTCCTGCAACATTTTACACAGTGATTGCTTGATCACTGCAGGAGCTTATTTATATGTGTCCTTAAAGGGATACTAAAAACATTTTTTTCTTTCATGATTTGGATAGAGCATGTAATTTTAAGCAACTTTCTAATTTACTCCTATTATCATTTTTTCTTTGTTCTTTTGGTATCTTTATTTGAAAAAGCAGGAATGAAAACTTTGGAGCCAGCCGATGTTTTTGTTTCAGCACCCTGGATAGCGCTTGCTGATTGGTGGCTACATTTAGCCATCCAATCAGCAAGCGCAACCCAGTGCTAAAGGGAAATAATGCTTTACAATAAAGAGAAGGTCAAAAAAAAAAAAATCAAAAAAATGTCCAAGCACCAAGTCCCAAAAAGGGAAAAAGGGGGATTTGTCACACGTCTCACGATCTTCTGATACACTCCAAATCCTTACGCTGCTATCTTCTTAAATCAATCAAATAGAAAATCTGCAATATCAAGCAACAAAGAAGCCTCCCATGTGTGTTTTAATCAATACAGAGTTGATTTGACAAGACAGGGATCATGGGTACTCACAATTTGGCAGAGCACTCTAATATGCTGGTAGGCGCATGCTGATACTTCACAGCATATCAGCTAGCTGGTACACGGTGTACTGGAACTCAGGATCTCCAATCCCCCAGATGGGCACGTAGGGATAAAATGGTAGTTGTAATAGGGATATGTAGCACCAGTCTCAAGAGGGTAAGAGACACTTTACTAAAAACACAAGCATGTACAATAATAAAATACAGTATAAAATAAAAGTGCTACCAGGGGATCTGTATACAAGTCAAACTCCCCTGTATTATGCGACGCGTTTTCTGCAGCTACAGTCGCTATTTCATCAGGCATCTATGGCAGCAGTGTTTTGCAACACTGTATAACAAAGCTACAAATTAGGATGCAAAACACTGCTGCCATAGAGTACTAAAGACACGTGCACACTCCTGAGCTCTTATGAGCCTACCTTGTTTTACTCTTCACAAAAAGATACCATGAGAACAAAGCAAATCTGATAGAAGTAAATTGGAAAGTTGTTTAAAATTGCATGCTCTACCTGAATCCTAAATCTTTCATTTTGATTTTATTGTCCCTTTAATTGAATACTAGATAATCAGGGACTTAGATTTGCCCATGCTCAGAACAGTCAGAATGCAACCTAAGTAGTCAACATGTTAGCTCTCCTATCTAGCTGCAGGCAGTGGTTACACTGAGAATTTCACATCAATTAAATGAATCTTAACTCTCAAAAAAATATATTCGTCATATAGTGTAGAGACTTATCCTAATCGTATTAAAAAAGTTCCATTATCATTCATACTTTACAGTTTTTATTAGATTAAACTAGGAACCAACATTCATACTGTAGCACAGGCAAGTGAATTAAAAACACTAAAACCTAGTTTAAGGATAATCACTGGTTTGGCTCAAAATAGTCAAAAAATTATAAGTATGAGCCCACTTGTAGAGTAACTAAACATAGACTAAGCCCTTACAATCCGAGGGCTGGTTTACTTTTAACCATTAACAGTTAATCTGGTGGGCACCATACATAATTATATATTATTTGAGCGATATAAGTACAAGTTTTTAAACAAAGGCTAGCAATTTAAAAACAACAAACAGGAGAGACACGGCTACTCCTGCTGGACCCCTGACGCGCGTTTCACAGAACCGTTCAAGTGGGCTCATACTTATCATTTTTTGACTATTTTGAGCCAAACTGGTGATTATCCTTAAACTAGGTTTTAGTGTTTTTAATTCACTTGCCTGTGCTATAGTATGAATGTTGGTTCCTAGTTTAATATAATAAAAACTGTAAAGTATGAATGATAATGGAACTTTTTTAATACAATTAGGATAAGTCTCTACACTATATGACGAATACATTTTTTTAAGAGTTAAGATTCATTTAATTGATGTGGAATTCTTTACTTTAAACTCAGTTGTATTTCTTTATATACAATTAGTGAATCTAGTTGTTCTGTTCTAACTTAGAATCCACACCAGATGTTGGCTCTAGCGAATAAATATAATTAAGGGATTACTTAAAATCCGAAGGTATAATTATTGTGTTATATACATAAGAGCAATATCTGTTACTAATTAACTCTACAAAGATCCCCAACCCTATATGTTCTAAAGTTTACACTGAGAATTTCCAAGTGCTTATTTTGCAATAAAACAAGTAAATTGTCTGTTATTTTTTACACAGTGTTTCTTTTTATGTTTACTTTGATTTAACATATTTGTTTTTACTAAAGGACCACTGTTAAATATCCCTTCAACAAAACCTCCAGCTCTGTAGTAAGTAACCTGTCCTATTTTAATGATGCCAGATCAACTAGGCTATATTATTTTCACTCTGTAACAGCACTGATCGTTTCAATGGTGGCATTAGAGCACAGCCATTAAATCCAGTCTCTTGATGTGACCGATTTCAAAAAGCTTTTTTATGAATAGTTACTATTGTGCATGAACTACTGGAATTAACTCTTATTTTTACGAATTTGATTCATTCTGACTGATTCTAAAACCATAGATGCAATGACCCATCTATTATGTATTAATGTTATAACGTCAAATGTTCAATTATGACAAAAGCGTCTCATTATGTCTCCTTAAAGAAAATAATCATAAGAAATTGATGCTATTCATCCATAAAATTGAATAATCTCCTGTGTTTTATATAGGTAATGATCCATGGTAAACAGGACATTTTATGCAATTTGTAATGTTTTCCCTAAACATTAGTATTCTACATCATCTCCTCTGTCTATAGGTCCTAGCCTTGCCAGACTACAGCTGAAAGAAAGAAGAAAAAACCTCTTCTGTAGAATCTTATATCACCAATGAAACTGCATTCTAGTACACAAACATACAGTTTAACAGTAGTGTAAGTAATACAACTGATAAAGGGCAAGATTACAAGTGAAGAGGTATTTAACGCTCCTGCTAAATCAGTAACTGCAGGAGAAGTAAGCTTGTTGTGCGCTTTGAGTTGCGCTCGTATTATAAGTTCAAAGTAAACTGTTTTTGCATGCGCACTATCCCGATGCATGTAAAAAAAACAAACTTAGAATATCACATGGTCGATAACGTATTCCCCAAATCAATGGAGCAAAAAAAGTTGGAAAAACACTGTACTCGTCCGCAAACCTGACCTGAAAATATGAATATTTCACATTCCAATGTTCTTCACACAGAAGAATATGTTCTATTAATTCATAAATACATATTTCTACATATATCTGATGTTTTTTTGCACAAATAAATATTTATACCTATATCTATAGATGATTATATATAAGTATAGCAATATACAGATATATATAGGAATATCTATTTAGAAATACAAAGAATATATTCTAGACATGTGAGTTTCTTTTCGTTCCGAATTTGGACGAATTTGATCAAATTCGGAGCTTTGGACCGATTCAAATTTCTGAATCAAATCCTTTCCGAAAGCATACTAATCTGAATAAATTTGTTCCAAAATAGTCAAATCATTCGGACTTATTCGGTTTCATTCGGATGTGCGTGGCGCAGTTGTCTTTTTTAAAAAATATTATTATTAAATCCAAAGAACCACAAAATAGTTAGAATATGAGATATTATTATCAAATAATTAAAATATGAGTGAGATTGAACAGGTAAAAGTTTTAAGTTCGATTTTGGACTAGTATGGTTATGTATTGTATAACTTGGAAATTTTTTACAAATCCGAATCGATGTAACATAACTAACAAATGACAACGAATCGATTCAAATGAATTTGTTTTTATTCAAATGAGTGTAGTGTCATATTCTTCTAGGGACTTCTTGTCCAATTATATCATTCCTTTTGTTTTGTGGGTTGGATTACTGTCACAGTGATAGTCTTCTAGTCCTATAATCATATTATTTTAATTTTTGTGGGTAGGATTACTGTCACACGCAGTGTAATGTGCTTTTAGCTTTCCTCAAGGTTTGTGCATTCAAATTTATCCGAAATGATAGATCCAAATACGTTCCGAAATAACGGAATATAACTAATGTTGCCAAAATAATGATTCGGTCCGAAATTACGAATCAATACGAAATTACTAATTATTCAATTACGTTTTCAAATGGATCCGAATTTCCAAATTACTGTTAGGTAAGGTCGGGCAGACTTGCTGGGCCAATGGCTCTTATCTGCCGTCAATATCTATGTTTCTATGTTTCTAATTCGGAACGACAGGAATAAAAATGAAACAAATTACCACTGCATACCAAATCAATTCGACTATATCGAACCAAAAATTAAAAAAAAAACTAAACGAACCGAAACAAATTTTTCCATCATTCACATGTCGAAAATATTCCCCTTTGTGCAGAACATTGGAATGTGAAAAATTTACACTACATACACAGTTAAACACTTTGGGCTTTGAGCGCTAATTTATAATGCGCCCGTAAACAGGCAAATGCACCCATTTACAGGCAAGAGATAAATGACCAGCCATTACAAGTGGATGGTTATTGATACCGTGAGTTTGCGGTAGTAATGACAGAGGTTAGACTTGAGAGTGCCTTTATTCTCCTTCTAACTTTACTTTAAAGGGATATTCCAGCCAAAATTGGAAACCACATGGGTGCATTTCGGTATTGAACAGAAGCATTTTTGTAATATACATGCATTAGCAAAAATGCTTCTAATAAAAGCTATAACTGTTTCAAAATTGTATTTAAGTATGCACTGTGCACTAGCATTTTAAACACAACACTTGTTAAGAGAGCTTAAGGTGCTTGCACTATCTGGTAATGACTCAATTTGTTAATTGCTGACATGATAAAAGCCCCACTGATGCTCTGAGCAACTGCAGTTTTTAAAATGTGGGTGCAGTGACAATATTTAGCTATGCTTTACATGCAGAGAAAAATGTTAACACTAAAACAGTTATGACTTTTACTAGAAGCATTTTTGCTAATACATGTATATTGTAAATATGCTTCTTTTCAAAGATGTAATTCATCTATGTGCATTTACATTTTGACTGGAATGTCCCTTTAACATCAGAGAGCAGCTTTAATGAAGGCATGCACAGATACTTTGATTCACAAATAAATATACAGTATATGTATATATTCATATACATATATAGTTATATCTGCTGCCCATCGCTGTGTGACTTACCCCTTCACTGCACTAGTTCTCATCCCGTGTTGGACGGTATGTGAACAAGGCTCCCTTTGGAGCATATGAAAGTGCGCTCTCATGCATGCTCTCATGCATGCAAAGCTAACTTGTAATACCATCTTACATTTGCATGCGCTGATATTACTAAGTTGAGGGCAAATATCTCTTTTGCGGAAGAAATATTTTGCGCCTAACTGTTAATCTAACCCTTTATTAAATACTAGTCCTAAAGCCCATAAACACGGGCCATTTTTTTGCAGTACAGCGGTCCCACCCCTTGCTCTCTCTCCCCCATCTCTTTGCGCTCTCTCTCCCCCTCTCTTTTGAGCTCTCTCTCTCCCCCATCTCTTTTGCGCTCTCTCTCCCCACTCTTTTGAGCTCTCTCTCCCCATCTCTTTTGTGCTCTCTCTCCCCCTCTCTTTTGAGCTCTCTCTCCCCCCTCTCCTCTCTCTCCCCTCCTCTCTCTCTCTCTCTCTCTCTGTTTCTCTCCCCTCTCTCTCTCTCCCCCCTCTCTTTTGTGCTCTCTCTCTTTCCCCCTCTTTTGCTCTCTCTCCCCCCTCTCTTTTGCGCTCTCTCTCTCCCCCTCTCTTTTGCGCTCTCTCTCTCTCCCCCTCTCTTTTGGGCTCTTTCCCCCCTCTCTTTTGCACTCTCTCCCCCTCTCTTTTGCTCTCTCTCCCCCCTCTCTTTTGTGCTCTCTCTCTCCCCCTCTTTTGCTCTCTCTCTCCCACTCTCTTTTGCACTCTCTCTCTCCCCCTCTCTTTTGTGCTCTCTCTCTCCCCCTCTCTTTTGCGCTCTCTCTCTCCCCCTCTCTTTTGCTCTCTCTCCATCCTCTCTTCGCGCTCTCTCCCCCCTCTCTTTTTCTCTCTCTCTCCTCCATCTCTTTTGCGCTCTCTCTCCCCCTCTCTTTTGAGCTCTCTCTCTCCCATCTCTTTTGTGCTCTCTCTCCCCCTCTCTTTTGAGCTCTCTCTCTCCCCCCTCTCTCTCCCCCCTCTCTCTCCCTCCCCTCCTCTCTCTCTCCTTCCCCTCTCTCTCTCCCCCTCTCTTTTGCGCTCTCTCTCTCCCCCTCTCTTTTGGGCTCTCTCCCCCCTCTCTTTTGCACTCTCTCCCCCTCTCTTTTGCTCTCTCTCCCCCCTCTCTTTTGTGCTCTCTCTCCCCCCTCTTTTGCTCTCTCTCTCCCACTCTCTTTTGCACTCTCTCTCTCCCCCTCTCTTTTGTGCTCTCTCTCTCCCCCTCTCTTTTGCACTCTCTCTCTCCGCCTCTCTTTTGCTCTCTCTCCACCCTCTCTTCGAGCTATCTCCCCCTCTCTTTTGCTCTCTCTCTCCTCCATCTCTTTTGTGCTCTCTCTCCCCCTCTCTTTTGAGCTCTCTCTCTCCCATCTCTTTTGTGCTCTCTCTCCCCCTCTCTTTTGAGCTCTCTCTCTCCCCCCTCTCTCTCCCCCTCTCTCTCCCTCCCCTCCTCTCTCTCTCCTTCCCCTCTCTCTCTCCCCCTCCTCTCTTTCTCCCCCCTCCTCTCTCTCTCCCCCCTCCTCTCTCTCTCCCCCTCTCTCTCTTCCCCTCCTCTCTCTCTCTCCCCCTCCTCTCTCTCTCCCCCCCTCTCCTCTCTCTCTCTTCCCCTCTCTCTCTCTTCCCCTCTCTCTCTCTCTCTCTCTCTCTCTCTCTCTCTCTCTCCCTCTCTCTTTTGTGCTCTCTCTCCCCCTCTTTTGCTCGCTCTCTCCCCCCTCTTTTGTGCTCTCTCTCTCCCCTCTCTTTTGCACTCTCTCCCCCATCTCTTTTGCTCTCTCTCTCTCCCCTCTCTTTTGTGCTCTCTCCCCCCCCCCCTCTTTTGCTCTCTCTCTCTCTCCCCCCTCTCTTTTGCGCTCTCTCCTCCCTCTCTTCGTGCTCTCTTCCACCCCCTCTCTTTTGCTCTCTCTCCCCCATATCTTTTGAGCTCTCTCTCTCCCCCATCTCTTTTGTGCTCTCTCTCCCCCTCTCTTTTGAGCTCTCTCTCTCCCCCTATCCTCTCTCTCTCCCCCTATCCTCTCTCTCTCTATCTCTCCCCTCCTCTCTCTCTCTCCCCCTCTCTCTCCCCTCTTCTCTCTCTCCCCCCCCCTCTCCTCTCTCTCTCTCCCCCCCTCTCCTCTCTATCCCCCCTCTCCTCTCTCTCTCCCCCTCTCCTCTCTCTCTCTCCCCCCCTCCTCTCTCTCCCCCCCCTCTCCTCTCTCTCTCTCCCCCCTCTCCTCTCTCTCTCTCTCTCTCTCTCTCTCTCTCTCTCCCCCCTCTCCTCTCTCTCTCTCTCTCTCTCTCTCCCCCCCCTCTCCTCTCTCTCTCTGTCCCCCCTCTCCTCTCTCTCTCCCCCCTCTCCTCTCTCTCTTTCTCCCCCCCTCTCCTCTCTCTCTTTCTCCCCCCACTCTCCTCTCTCTCTCTCCCCCCTCTCCTCTCTCTCTCTCCCCCCTCTCCTCTCTCTCTCTCTCCCCCCTTCTCCTCTCTCCCCCCCTCCTCTCTCTCCCCCCTCTCTCTCTCTCTCCCCCCTCTCCTTTCTCTTTCTCCCCTCCCTCTCTCTCTCTCTCTCCCCCCTCTCCTCTCTCCCCCCCTCTCCTCTCTCTCCCCACCTCTCCTCCCTCTCTATCTCTCCCCCCTCTCTATTTCTCTCCCCTCTCTATCTCCCGACCGTGCACGACCACGCCCCCTTCATGCCTGGCCACGCCCCATTCACGCTCGGCCACGCCCCTTCATGGCCATTCCCACCGGTCACGCCCCCCACTCAAGTTGGCCACGCCCACTTCTGCCGCAGGCGGCAGATCAGCTAGGAGAAGGACTCAAAGGCCAGGTGTGTTTGTCCTTGTGCTGTCTCTACTGCGCATGACAGCTTCGGACAAACACACTTGGCCTTTTATATAATAGGATGAATATTGCATAAATATAATTTTGTATGCTTTCATTTACTTAATTGCAAAGGGCTCCAATGCACTTTTATTTAAATATATATATATATATATATATATATATATATATATATATATATATATATATATTTGACATCTGTGCTAAATAGTATAGTTCAGGATTAGAGCCAAGTTGTGGAACTGTTTTTATATGGGTTTTTACTTTGAATAGAAGCCTACAGGGCCATATGTGCATATCCAGTACGTTTTACTAAAGGGCACTTTATATCGATGCACAAAGTATTCATTGCAATGTAATACTATATATTATATTTCCTGTATCTTAACTCTCTGCACAGATTTGTCAACTTGTTTGTTTAATTTGAAACTTTGATTGTTTATGCCATATGCACATCATTGGGAATATGTATATATGTTTAACTGCCTATATTATAATCACATTGCAATAGGAGAGTCACAAAGATGTATAGAGCTATAGAATAGGCATTTCTTTCTACGGCATTTGTAAATAGCAAAGGGAGGAGTTGTGTGATTAACCAATCATTTTACCTCTTAAATCCTTTTTAAGTTCAGGGGTATAGCACTCAATTAGGCTATGACTACAGCATCCCGCCGAAAACGCGTAAGCCTGTCTGCTACGCTCCTCTCGCTACTTGTGGTAACAGTGTCTGCTGCCCATAAAATTTTTTAACTATAAGGAATAAAGTTTTGTTTTAATTAATAAAAGTGATGGTAATTTTGTCTTTCTGCTTTAATTAATATATATATATATATATATATATATATATATATATATATATATATATATATATATATATATATATATACAGGGAGTGCAGAATTATTAGGCAAATGAGTATTTTGACCACATCATCATCTTTATGCATGTTGTCTTACTCCAAGCTGTATAGGCTCGAAAGCCTACTACCAATTAAGTATATTAGGTGATGTGCATCTCTGTAATGAGAAGGGGTGTGGTCTAATGACATCAACACCCTATATCAGGTGTGCATAATTATTAGGTAACTTCCTTTCCTTTGGCAAAATGGGTCAAAAAAAGGACTTGACAGGCTCAGAAAAGTCAAAAATAGTGAGATATCTTGCAGAGGGATGCAGCACTCTTAAAATTGCAAAGCTTCTGAAGCGTGATCATCGAACAATCAAGCGTTTCATTCAAAATAGTCAACAGGGTTGCAAGAAGCGTGTGGAAAAACCAAGGCGCAAAATAACTGCCCATGAACTGAGAAAAGTCAAGCGTGCAGCTGCCAAGATGCCACTTGCCACCAGTTTGGCCATATTTCAGAGCTGCAACATCACTGGAGTGCCCAAAAGCACAAGGTGTGCAATACTCAGAGACATGGCCAAGGTAAGAAAGGCTGAAAGACGACCACCACTGAACAAGACACACAAGCTGAAACGTCAAGACTGGGCCAAGAAATATCTCAAGACTGATTTTTTAAGGTTTTATGGACTGATGAAATGAGAGTGAGTCTTGATGGGCCAGATGGATGGGCCCGTGGCTGGATTGGTAAAGGACAGAGAGCTCCAGTCCGACTCAGACGCCAGCAAGGTGGAGGTGGAGTACTGGTTTGGGCTGGTATCATCAAAGATGAGCTTGTGGGGCCTTTTCGGGTTGAGGATGGAGTCAAGCTCAACTCCCAGTCCTACTGCCAGTTTCTGGAAGACACCTTCTTCAAGCAGTGGTACAGGAAGAAGTCTGCATCCTTCAAGAAAAACATGATTTTCATGCAGGACAATGCTCCATCACACGCGTCCAAGTACTCCACAGCGTGGCTGGCAAGAAAGGGTATAAAAGAAGAAAATCTAATGACATGGCCTCCTTGTTCACCTGATCTGAACCCCATTGAGAACCTGTGGTCCATCATCAAATGTGAGATTTACAAGGAGGCAAAACAGTACACCTCTCTGAACAGTGTCTGGGAGGCTGTGGTTGCTGCTGCACGCAATGTTGATGGTGAACAGATCAAAACACTGACAGAATCCATGGATGGCAGGCTTTTGAGTGTCCTTGCAAAGAAAGGTGGCTATATTGGTCACTGATTTGTTTTTGTTTTGTTTTTGAATGTCAGAAATGTATATTTGTGAATGTTGAGATGTTATATTGGTTTCACTGGTAAAAATAAATAATTGAAATGGGTATATATTTGTTTTTTGTTAAGTTGCCTAATAATTATGCACAGTAATAGTCACCTGCACACACAGATATCCCCCTAAAATAGCTATAACTAAAAACAAACTAAAAACTACTTCCAAAACTATTCAGCTTTGATATTAATGAGTTTTTTGGGTTCATTGAGAACATGGTTGTTGTTCAATAATAAAATGAATCCTCAAAAATACAACTTGCCTAATAATTCTGCACTCCCTGTATATATATATATATTTATATATATATATATATATATATATATATATATATATATATATATATATATATATATATATATATATATATATATATATATATATATATATATATATATATATATATATAATATATACATAGAAAGTAATGAAGAGTGCACTCGCCAGGACTTTTCAAAGTTTTATTCCAAATATACATATTTGGAATAAAACTTTTAAAACTTTGAAAAGTCCTGGCGAGTGCACTCTTCATTACTTTCTATTTGCCTATCTGTTGTACCCTGGGCATGTGATTTGGATTTCTGGAGTGCTTGTCTACTTTGAACTTTATATATATATATATATATATATATATATATATATATATATATATATATATATATATATATATATATATATATATATATATATATATATATGATATGATATGTGTGTGTACATATGTATTTATGTGCTTATATGCGTATCTATGTCTGTAAATACATATATACACAGATATACACATATAAATACATGAAAATGTGCACAAATACAGACATATATATATATATATATACAGTATATATATATATATATATATATATATATACACACATATATACATCTTTAGACATGTATATGTATGTATCTCAAATGTCCTTTGACTTCTTTTTTTTTCTAACACTTGAGACCTCAAAAATTTGTGCCCTTATAACTTTTTTGTGCATTTTTTTTTAGTCATTTTTATTAAATGGTGTTATTTTGAGTGTAACTGTACTTTGTAATGTATTTTTGATGTTTTGTAACACTTTTTTGTTTCATGAAACAGTTAACCAGAGTTCTGAGGCTGTGTTAACACAACGCACATTAACTTCAATTGCGCTCAAGCGATTGCGTTTACTTTCAACTTGAAATACGAGTGAAAAAACTGCCACACAAATGTTTGCACGCAAATGATAAGGGGTTTATCGCGGGTGCTTGCTCTTGTTAGGCTTACTGCTGGTATTGCAAGTTAAAAGTGAATGCAATAACTTGAGCGCAATCGCGATTTATGCTAGAATGATTACAACGTCCTCAGAGCTCTGGTTAACTGTTTTGTGAAACAAAAAGGTTGCACAAAACACATAAAAAATACATTACAAATATATATTAGCAAAAAGCTCTACACCCTAAACAGGGGGTGTCAATCAGCCCTATTGTATAGGATCGGGAGGATTGAAGACCACAGCCTCAGAGGCAGCGGACCAGTTATGGAGCAGCGGAAACAAGGGGAACAAGGGCCATTCTACCCCCTGGACTGGCCAATCCAAATTGAGGAAATAATTAATGTCATTAAACATTTACCTAACGGTAAAGTGCCAGGTCCAAATGGTTTCACCAACTTATATTATAAAAAATTCACTTCTTAATAGTTCCCCAGTTATGTAATCTTTATAATGGAATAGATAAAAACAACCCCTTCCTAAAACAATCTCTAGAAGCCACAATAGTTTTGTTTCCCAAACCAGGAAATCCCACTGATCAGGTAATGAATTATATACCAATTTCACTACTGAATACGGTTTCAAAGATATTCACCAAAATCTTAGCAAACGTAATAGGCCCCATCCTACCCCACCTTATACATAGAGATCAAGTTGGCTTCATCATGTACAGGGAAGCAAAAGATAATACAATTTTTACACTTTACTTAATACAACACGCGCTCACCACCGATTCTCAAACAGTGCTAATATCCATGGATGCGGAGAAAGGGTTCGACCACGTAGATTGGACATTTCTAAAACAGTCACTAGAGTGATTTGGTTTTGGAGGCGCATTATAGAAAAGATTTTTGCCCTATATAACAACCCAAGTGCATGCATTTTAATAAATGGCACTCTCTCTGAACCCTTCTATATAAAAAATAGTACTAGACAGGGGTGCCCCCTGTCGCCCCTTCTATTTGCGTGTGCCATAGAAATTTTAGCAATAAAAATCCAGGAAAAAAACGCCATTAGAGCTATAAAAATCCAAACTAACATATACAAGCTATCTCTTTTCGTGGACGACATACTCCTTACTCTAACTAAACCTAGTTTATCAATCCCAGAATTAATGAAAGAGTTACACGATTTTAAAAAAATCTCAGATTTTTTTTAATTAACTTCTCAAAGTCTGAAATTATGAACCTTAACTTAAACAAGGAAGAACTACACCTTACACAACAAATCTGTCCTTTTAGATGGCATCCTACATCCATTAAATATTTAGGGCTCTTACTGACTCACAAACATTCATATTTAATAGCTCTCAATTATGACACTCTCAAAAAGAACATAATAGCTGACCTCAAATCTTGGAGCTCTAAACATCTTAGCTGGCTGGGAAGAATGGGGACAATAACCTATTCCCCTCCCTCCCTCTTATATAACTTCCCTACAGAAACTTATCAATGACTATATCTGGGATAGAAAACATCCCAGGATTAATAAAAAATGAATGTGCCTTCCTAAAACTTTAGGGGGATTTGGAGTCCCAGACTTGGAAAAATATAGACAGGCAATATTTTTACAAAGAGTGGTAGATTGGTATACACATTATAATTACCATCAAAAGATATGGTTCAATATAGAACACCAAATGTGTCGTTATCATCATCTAGGCTCATTATGTTGGCTAGACGATACCGAACGGCAGGTAAAATCAACAGATATTTGTATAATTGAAGAAACATATAAAATGTGGGATAGATTGACAGTTAAATATCCCCTACTCTCCTCTTATCCCTCACCCCTAACACCACTATTGGGTAATCCAGTGTTCCCACCTGGAAAGGAAAAAGTTAAATTAAACCCATTAGAGAGGTAAAGTAATCTCCCATTCTTTGTCTTAACAGAAGCTGGAAAAATGCATACTAGATTGAAACTCCTAGAAAACGATTTACATATATTTAATAACTGGTTTTTCTATTTGCAAGCCCATTCATTTTTACAATGTCACAAGGGGAAAAACAACCTGTTGTGTTCTCCAACAAATTTTGAAAAACTGTGCATCTCAAAACTACCAATTAGGCATACCTTATCTATTATATATAATATGTTATAACAGGTTAATTTAGGTACAGAACACCAATACATGAAAAGTTGGGGAAAGGAGCTTAACACTAACATAAAAGAACAATGAAAGCCTCTACATCAGCTAGGATCATAGAAATTAACTTCAAAATATTACATCGCTGGTATTATATCAGATCTATGCTGGCATTGCAAACGCGAGGTAGGAAATATGGGACACATTTGGTGGAAATGCACTAACCTTATCCCTTTCTGGAAAGATGTTATATCCCAAACAGAGAAGCTGTTGGGAATAAATATAGCTCAGGACCCGCTAATCTGGCTTTTAAATAAACGTCCCAAAAAAATTATTTCAGAAGACTACATAGACAACAAATACACTTAATCATCTGACAACATAAGACATAGTCCCCTTCCAGCTTCGAGATTTTCTTGGATGGGTATACGGATGAGACATGTACTATGGGGTTTAAACCATAGTTGAAAATCCTTCTTCTTTCTTCTCCCTTTTTCTTCTCCTTCTTTCTTCTCTTACTTCATATTTCTGTAAAGTCAAAACAAAATGAGGTTATTGCTATTAATAATGGTCATTTAAGTAATACCTGTTTTACTTTGAAGAACCATGCCTATGTATTATGGAACTTGACCATGTAATGTGTACTGTATATATGTATGAATTTTTCTTTTTACCTCCATGAAAATGTTTATAAAAAAAATACAATACAAAGTACCGTTAAACTCATAAAAACACCATATAATAAAAATTATTAAAAAAATGTTTTATTGAACTCAAAAGTTATAAGGGCTCAAAGATATGAGAAGATATGAGATCTCATGTGATAGAAAAAAGGGCTTTAACATTTAGATACATACATATGCATGTCTAATGCTATGTATAAATGTATATATAAATATATATATATATATATATATATATATATATATATATATATATACAGGTATATATATGTCTTTATATTTGTACAAATGTATTATATGTGTATAGATGTATTTACAGACATATATACACATATAATCAGACCTATGTGAGACCCAGAGTCCCTGAGGAGTATCATTTACAAAGAAGAAAGAAATTACTCTTCACAGCAGCTGAATGATACAGGGACATAGGAATACCCTGTTGTGTGCACAGCATACCCTAACAGGATTTGAGTTATAACTACTCTCATGCATCATGGGGACTCATCCCTAATCTCCCCCTGAGGGACTCAGGTATTTCCTACTGCAATCCTCTGTAGTACTCGATACCTGCAGTGGATGGGCTCTCTACTGGATACTGCTGCAGCTGTATTAACATTGACATGCCTTATAAGCCAGTGGAAGGGCGCTGCATAAGGTAAGTGTCTTTAGACACCACAGACAGAGCCCAGAGGCTATTTGTAGGTACTCTGACACAGGTACAGCATAGCCAGGGGACTTAACCTGCTCCTCGTATGACACAATTTTTTCTCCATTTCAAATCCCTAACAGTTCTACTTGCTTTGGGAACAATCACCTAGATTAAAAGTTTTGCGCTATAAAGAGTGCGAAACGAACGCTACAAAAGTTGCGTTATTTTACCCTCCATAGCACTGCTATTACAAGTTTTTGAAAAGCTGCCTTGTGCGTGCAATATGGTTGCGTTGAGTTCCATACCGCAAAAAATACAAGCTCTGCTTTGACGTGCTCGTGCACGCTTTCCCCATAGAAACCAATGGGGAGAAAGTGTTAGAAAAAAAAACTAACGCCTGCGATCGCGGAATGAAAAGCTCCGTAACGCAGCCCCATTGATGTCTATGAGGAAAAAAAGTTACATTTAAAACAAACACTCTAACATAAATCCCAAGTCCAAACACCCCTAATCCGCAGCCTCCGACATCGCCGCCACCTACATAATTTTATTAACCCCTAATCTGCCGCTCCCGATATTGCCGCCACTGAAATAAATCTATTAACTCCTAATCTTCTGCTCCCGATATCGCCGTCACTATACTAAAGTTATTAACCCTTATTCCCCTGCACCCCAACATCATACACACTATAATAAAGATATTAAGCCCTATTCCACTACTCCCCGACATCACCGCCACTAAATAAAGTTATTAACCCCGAAACCTCTGGCCTCCCACATCACTACCACTAAATAAACCTATTAACCCCTAAACCGCCAGCCCCCCACATCACAACAACCTAAATTAGACTATATTAACTTTTAAACATAACCCTAAACCTAACGCTAACCGTAACCTTAAACCTAACCTTAACCCTAACCCTAAACCTAATACCCCCTAACTTTAGCATAATTAAAATAGAGCTAAATTAAAGTTACAATTATTAACTAAATAATACGTATTTAAAAACTAATACATACTTACATGTGAAATAGAACCTAACAGCTAGATTACAAGTTATGCGCGCTATAGGGAAATTAACGAACCCAACAAAAGTTGCATTATTTAACCCCCTATAGAGCAGCCATTACAAGTTTTAAAAAACTCGGCTTGTGCATGAGATATGGTGCTTTTAAGCTCCATACCGCACCAAAAATAAGTGCTGTTTTGACGTGCTTTTGCACGCTAAGGTGTCTGAAAAAGGTCTAACACCTGTGATCGCGGAAAGAAAAGCTCCGTAACGCAACCCCTTTGAAGTCTATAGGGAAAAAACTAACATTTAAAACTAGCACCCTAACATAAACCCTTAGTCTAATCACCCCTAATCTACCCCTATAAGGATCCCTTTAAGGAACTCAACAGCTGTACCTTTAAAAGTATGTTTTGTATCACTGTATTTATCTGACAATCCTCTATTGAGTGAAAGGATTCAATAAATATAGTGAGATTTTATTAATGAGTTCAGTATAATACTTGATGTTACTGATTTGTAAAGTTTTATTTACAATCCAATTTCTGAAGGAATTACTAAAGTTCCTCTGTTAAGGATTGTTAAATGGTTAAATTTGGTAAAGTCTAGAAACACCTTAAACAGAACTGCTTGTACCTTCAGCGGTTAATTATTATGTGAAGCATAAAGTCCTGTATCATCACATAAAGAGGTGTAACAGAGTATATACAATCCTGCTATATGTTTAGGTAAAATGTGGTTTACCTTGTTTCCAATTTTGATTTGGGTTGATTGCTTCAAACTTGATCAGCGTTGTTTATGCTGCTGGCGGCTGAATAACAGGATGACTGTGTATTATAGTGAGCAAGTCACTTTGTCCTTTCTTCCTTTCCGGTCTTTGATCTGTGCGGGTAGCGGGAGCTGTGGTAGAAGGAAGCGTTGATATGCTTACCCACGATTGGTTTGCGACTGACGTCAGAGATGGGCGGAGTTAGGGGTTCCCTTTGATCGGGTCAGTTCTGAATACCGGTAGCTTTATCCCAAAAGTACACCACAGAGTAAGTAGCTTAGTTTACTGTGATCCTGCAGATTAATTAGCTGTGTAGAAGGAGAGAAAATGAGGAGTTGTTATAATCAGTGTCAGATGTACTAAACACACAGAGCTTTGATTCTTTTATCCGGATAGTTTGGTAACAAGCAGATAGTATCACTGTAGTTATAAGGTGATCCGCAACAAGTATCTCTTGAAATAGGTATCTAGGTTTAGAAGGCTTCAGTAATTGCTTCTCTTGGCTCAGGAAACCAGGAACAGCTATGCTGCGTTAGGAAAAATGACTAAGCAGTGAGTAAAGGAAGAGGTAGGTATTTAAAGGTGTAGCTACCAATCAGGTTGTTGTTACAACTTAAAGGAACAGTGTGGAATCTCTGACATGACCCCCGCCTCAATGAAGCTGTTCCACAGCTGAAGGCCTAGGATGGTAAGGATATCTACGATGAAAAGTAGAGAGCAATCTCGGAGCTCTGAGGTTGGAAGCCGGTTCCCAGGTATCATCATCGGGGGAATAATTCTTCCACAGAACTAAGTATTGCAGTTCTCCTAAACGATATCTAGAATCAAGTATCGAATGGACTTCATACTCATCGGGGTCCGACGTTTGTGAAACTGGTGGTAGAACAGTATTTGTCCCTCTTGTGTTCTTGTAAGGTTTTAGAAGTGACACATGGAAAGTAGGATGGACTTTAATACTGCCTGGTAATTCGAGAGTTACAGCATTGTCATTCACCACCTGTTTGATAGGAAAAGGTCCAAGGAATAGAGTTGCCAATTTTTTACTGGGAATCTGCAATTTTAGGTTTTTGGTAGATAACCAAACTTTGTCTCCAATTTTGTATGGAGGTCCTGCGGAGATCATAGTAGGATTTCTATTCAGTTTGTGCCTTTTTAATGTTGTTCTGAATAAAGGTAAAATTGTCCAAAAGGGAATTTTGGAGGTCATCAACAAGGGGGGAATTAGTTATCTCATGAGAACTTATATTTAGTGGTGGATGATATCCATAATTTGCATAGAAGGGTGTGATTTTTGTGGAGGAATTGATGGAGTTATTGTATGCAAACTCAGCCATAGCAATGAACTTCATCCAATCATTTTGATGATAAGAACAGAAACATCTTAGGTATTGCTCTAACCATTGATTGAGACGTTCTGCTTGTCCGTTTGTCTGAGGGTGAAATGCTGTAGTGTATCTATGATCAATTGCAGTAATTTTGCAGAGGTTTTTCCAAAAATGTGAGGTGAATTGGGAACCTCTGTCGGTTGTTAGGATTGGAGGTATTCCATGAAGCTTGATGACATTATTGATGAAAAGATGAGCTGTCTCTGAAGAGGTCGGGAGTTTGTGATATGGGATGAAATGAGCCATTTTGGAGAAGATATCAATTACAAAAATGTATGGTATTTTGATTGTTTGAGGTGGGTAAATCGACAATAAAGTCCATTGACAGGTGGTACCATGGTCTAGTAGGGGTAGGTAACGGCATGAGCAACCCGTATGGAGGTTTCTTCTCTGATTTTGAAGTGGTACAGATTAAACAAGTTTGGATGTAATCTTGTATCATTTTTCACATGTTTGGCCACCAGAAGTTTCTTTTTACTAATTCAGTTGTACGTAAGATTCCTGGATGTCCTGCCAGGGGTGTGTCATGAAATACCTTTAGTATGTGTAATCTCATTCCTTTTGGTACATAGAGTTTTTCCCCATGATAGTAATCTTCTGATCTCTTAATGAGGGAATGATGAGGGGAACTGGTTCTTGGTTTGTAAACTTCCTTATGTCAGTGAGAAATTGGTTAGAAAACCCAACAAACCGTTAAGTTGGTATAATAGGAGAGGCATTGTTATGGTCTTGTGGTTTATCTGGTAATCTTGAGAGAGCGTCTGCTTTGCTGTTTTTATTTGCTGGTCTGTAGATGATATTAAAGTTAAACCTAGCAAAATAAAGGCTCCAGCAGACTTGCCTTGCTGAGAGGGTTCTATTACATTGCAAATATTGAAGGTTTTTGTGGTCAGTATATACTTTGATTGGGTATTTGGTGCCCTCCAGGAGATGTCTCCAGTGTTCAAATGATTGTTTTATGGCTAAAAGTTCTTTTTCACCTATTGGGTAATTTCTTTCTGCTGGTGTCATCATTTTGGATAGAAATGAAATAGGATGAATGGGGCTGTTGAGTGTTACTTGTTGTGAGAGTACTGCTCCTAGAGCGAAATCTGAGGAGTCTACTTCCAAGATGTAAGGTAAGTTGGCGTCGGGGTACTTCAATATGGGAGCAGTGGTAAAACTTTTCTTTAATGATTCAAATGATGACATGGCCTCTGTATTCCAATGGAATGGAATTGAGGTACTGGTTAATCGCGTAAGTGGTTTTGCGATATTTCAAAAATCCTTTATAAATTTCCTGTAGTAGTTGGAAAATCTCAAGAATCTTTGGAGATCTTTTTTGTTTTTCGGAATTGGCCAATTTTCTACAGCTTCAACTTTTTCTTTCTGCATTTCTATTCCTTGTGGAGATATTCTATAGCCAAGGAATGAAACTTGGTTGGTATGAAAAAGACATTTCTCCAATTTGGCATACAGTTTATGTTCTCTTAATCTTGTGAGAACTTTTCGGACATGTTGTATGTGTTCTGATTTGTTCTTTGAATATATGAGAATGTCATCCAGGTACACTACTAGGCATATGTCCAAGAGGTCACAAAATACGTCATTTATAAAATGTTGTAATGTGGCGGGTGCGTTGCACAATCCGAATGGCATGACTAGATATTCATAAAGTCCATATCTGGTTCTGAATGCCGTTAACCATTCGTGGTCCTCCTTTATGCGCACAAGATTGTAAGCTCCTCTTAGATCTAACTTGGAGTAGATGATGGCTTGTGACAGACGTTCTATTAATTCAGGTATTAACGGTAATGGATATCTATTTTTTATGGTTCTTTTGTTAGACGATAGTCTATTATTGGTCTAATTGTTGAATCTTTGTTACGGATGAAAAACACCGGCAGGGGAAGTGGAAGCTCTGATAAAGCCTTTCCGTAGGTTGTCATCGAGATAATGTTTTAAATAGTCAAGTTCTGGCTGGCTCAGTGGGTAAAGATGACCATATGGGATGCTAGCCCCTGGTTGTAACTCAATAGGACAATCTTAAGGTCGGTGTGGAGGTAGGTTTTCAGCTTCAGTCTTACTAAATACATCTTGATAATCACTATATTCTTTTGGTAAGGATTCTACTTGAGGGTCTATCTGTAGAATAAAAGGTTCTGAATTACACCGTTCTCTACAGTATGTGGATGGGAAGGTGAGGTTAAAGGGGGACCAATTTATGAGTGGATTATGTTGTTTAAGCCAAGTAATACCTAGTATGATAGGGAAATGAGGTGATGGTAGTACATCAAATGATAATAGTTCTGTGTGACCTGGCAAAGAGACAAGAATCGGTTCTGTGTGATGTGTAATAGGACCTGTTTGAATTGTGGACCCATCAATAACACGCACACAAATTGGATTCTTTTTGCAAATCAAAGGAATTTTATTAGAAACTACAGTGTGATAATCTATGAAGTTTCCATATGCCCCGAATCGATGATGCCATCAACCTTCAGTTGTTTTTGGTCCCACTGTAGAGAAACAGATAAAATGTTAAAGGAGGTTCGATTAGTAGTCTGTATAGATGTATTTAGATATGTTGACTTACTTTTCTTAGATTTTTGCAATATAGGACAATCTTGAACAGCGTGCAGTGGATTAGCACAATACATACATAAGCATTTAACCCTCCGGCGTAATCTTTCTTCGGGAGTTAGAGGTCCTCTGAGCAAACCAATCTCCATTGGTTCGGGTGATGGTTTGATGAAGGAGGGCTTTGTGAAGTATGAGGATAACTTGTACTCTTAGGATGGATCTCAGAGGAGTTAGTGGAGTAGCGTTCTGCTCTGCGTTCTCAAAGTCTGCGGTCTAGTTGAACGGAGGATCTCATCAGGGCATCGAGTGTTTTGGGTAATTCAAAGCGTGCCAGTTCATCTTTAAGGTTGTCAGCTAGTCCGAGACGGAACTGGTTCCGGAGAGAGACTTGGTTCCATTGTGAGTCGGCGGCGTACATCTTGAATTCCGTAATATAGTCCTCCACAAGCCTTTTGCCTTGTTTCAAATTCCTCATGGAGGCTTCTGCTGTTATCTGTACATCTGAGTCTTGGTAGAGTTCATCCATTGAAGAAAAGAAATCTTCCAAGGATCCTAGTAGGGGATCATCATTCTCACACAGATTATCTGCCCAGGTCCTGGGTTCCCCTCTGAGGAAAGAGATGGTACTTAAAACCTTTATCCTTTCAGTGGGGTACGTTCTGGGCCTGAGGTTAAATAATAGTTGACAGGAATTCTTGAAGTGCCTGTAATGTTTCCTATTTCTTGAGAAATTGTCAGGCATAGAAACTTGGGGTTCTGGGGAGATTTCACATTGTGAAGTTTTAACTGCAATAGAGTCTCTTATGATATTTCTTAAAGATTTATTCTCAACCTGTATGTCATGTACAGCTTGAGCAAGTTGGTCCACCTTTTGAGAAAGGTTGTAGACTATTTGTGGGAGGTCAGCTGGTTCCATGATAATTTTTCTTGTATATGGCTTAGTAATTATATAAGGATTAAATCCCTTTAAAGGACCAGTCAACACTGTAGATTTGCATAATCCACAAATGCATGATAAGAAGACAATGCCATAGCACTTAGTCTGAACTTTAAATAAGTAGTAGATTTGTGTTAAATAAATTGAAAAGTTATATCTATTTCCACTCCCCCTGTATCATGTGACAGCCACCAGCCAATCACAAATGCATATACGTATATGCAGTGAATTCTTGCACATGCTCAGTAGGAGTTGGTGACTCAAAAAGTGTAAACATAAAAAAACTGTGCACATTTTGTTAATGGAAGTAAATTGGAAAGTTGTTTAAAATTGCATGCTGTATCTGAATCACAAAGTTTAATTTTGACTTGAGTGTCCCTTTAAGGAACTCAACAGCTGTACCTTTAAAAGTATGTTTTGTATCACTGTATTTATCTGACAATCCTCTAATGAGTGAAAGGATTCAATAAATATAGTGAGATTTTATTAATGAGTTCAGTATAATACTTGATGTTACTGATTTGTAAAGTTTTATTTACAATCCAATTTCTGAAGGAATTACTAAAGTTCCTCTGTTAAGGATTGTTAAATGGTTAAATTTGGTAAAGTCTAGAAACACCTTAAACAGAACTGCTTGTACCTTCAGCGGTTAATTATTATGTGAAGCATAAAGTCCTGTATCATCACATAAAGAGGTGTAACAGAGTATATACAATCCTGCTATATGTTTAGGTAAAATGTGGTTTACCTTGTTTCCAATTTTGATTTGGGTTGATTGCTGCAAACTTGATCAGCGTTGTTTATGCTGCTGGCGGCTGAATAACAGGATGACTGTGTATTATAGTGAGCGAGTCACTTTGTCCTTTCTTCCTTTCCGGTCTTTGATCTGTGCGGGTAGCGGGAGCTGTGGTAGAAGGAGGAAGCGGTGATATGCTTACCCGCGATTGGTTTGCGACTGACGTCAGAGATGGGCGGAGTTAGGGGTTCCCTTTGATCCGTTTAGTTCTGAATACCGGTAACTTTATCCCAAAAGTACACCACTGAGTAAGTAGCTTAGTTTACTGTGATCCTGCAGATGAATTAGCTGTGTAGAAGGAGAGAAAACAAGGAGTTGTTATAATCAGTGTCAGACGTACTAAACACACAGAGCTTTGATTCTTTTATCTGGATAGTTTGGTAACAAGCAGATAGTATCACTGTAGTTTTAAGGTGATCCGCAACAAGTATCTCTTGAAAGAGGTATCTAGGTTTAGAAGGCTTCAGTAATTGCTTCTCTTGGCTCAGGAAACCAGGAACAGCTATGCTGCGTTAGGAAAAATGACTAAGCAGTGAGTAAAGGAAGAGGTAGGTATTTAAAGGTGTAGCTACCAATCAGGTTGTTGTTACAACTTAAAGGAACAGTGTGGAATCTCTGACAACCCCCCACCGACATTGCTGCCACCTACACAATGTTATTAACCCCTAATCTGCTGCCCCCGATATCGCTGCCACCTAAATAAAGCTATTAACCCCTAATCTGCCGCTCCCAATATCGACACCACTATACTAAAATTATTAACCCCTATTCCCCTGCACCCCAACATCACCCACACTATAATAAATCTATTAAGTCCTATTCTGCCACTCCCCGACATCGCCGCAACTAAATAAAGCTATTAACCCCTAAACCTCTGGCCTCCCACATCACTACCACTAAATAAATCTATTAACCCCTAAACCACCAGCCCGACACATCGCAAAAATCTAAATTAAACTATTAACCCCTACACCTACCCCTAAACCTAACCCTAACCCTAAACCTAACCCTAACCCTAAACCTAACCCTAACACCCCCTAACTTTAACATAATTACAAAATAACTAAATTAAAGGTACAATTATTAACTAAATAATACCTATTTAAAACTAAATACATACTTACCTGTGAAATAAAACTGAAGATAGCTACAATATAACTAATAGTTATACTGTAGCTAGCTTAGGTTTTATTTTTATTTCACAGGTAAGTATGTATTTATTTTAACTAGGTAGACTAGTTAGTAAATAGTTATTAATAAATAGTTAATAGTTAAAATAAATACAAACTTACTTGTGAAATAAATCGTATGCTACCTTACACTGAAACCTAAAATTACAAAAAATAAAAAACACTAATATCACAAAAAAATAAAAACCTACCATTACAAAAAAAAACATCTAAATTAACCAAAATAAAAAATATTCCTATTCTAATACCCTTTAAAAAAAAACACCCCAAAATAAAAAAAACTAATCTAGAATAAACTACCAATGGCCCATAAAAGGACCTTTTGTAGGGCATTGCCCTAAAGATATCAGCTCTTTTTCTGAAAAAAAAAATGACAAACCCCCACTAACATTACAAACCCCCACCCCCCAAACCCACAAAAATAAAATAAAAATAAATAAAAAAACATAAGCTACCCATTACCCTGAAAAGGGCATTTGGATGAGCATTGCCCTTAAAAGGGCATTTAGCTCTTTTACATAGCAAAACCCTAATCTAAAAAAAAAAAACACCCAAAAAAACCTTTAAAAAACCCTAACACTAACGATCCACTTACAGTTTTTGAAGTCCCGCTTGAACGATCTTCATCCAGGTGGCGAGAAGTCTTCATCCAGGTGGTCTCTTCCATCTTCATCCAGGCGGCAAAGTCCTCATCCAGGTGGCGAGAAGTCTTCATCCAGGCAGCCTCTTCAGTATTCATCCAGGCGGCATCTTCTATCTTGATGCCGGTGGCATGGAGCGGGTCCATCCTGAAGACATCCGTTGCAAAGCATCCTCTTCATATGGTCGCCACCGTACACTGAATCTTCAATGCAAGGGAGCCGTTTCAAAATGGCGTCCCTTGAATTCCTATTGGCTGAAAAATTTGAATCAGCCAATAGGAATGAGAGCTGCTTAAATCCTATTGGCTGATTTGAACAGCCAATAGGATTTTAGCAGCCCTCATTCATATTGGCTGATTTAAATTTTTCAGCCAATAGGAATGCAATGGTACCCCCAGTATAAAAGGAGTACAATTGCATTTCAATCCTCAGTGTGTGGCGGACGATGGCATGAAGAGGACCTCCACATCGGAACAATGGACCTCCGCCTGGACCTCCGCCTTGGACCTCCACCTGGACCTCCACATTGAACCTTTGCCTGGACCTCCACCTCCGCGCATCAACTGTTCCGCCTCTGCAGTGATGAAGAAGATGCCGGTCCCACGAAGTATGAAGATGGAGAAACCTGAATGAAGATAGAGCCGCCGGGATGAAGATCGTTAAAGCAGGACTTCAGCAACTGTGAGTACCTAAATAGGGGTTCGTGTTAGGTTTTTTTAAGGTTTTTAAGGGTGTTTTTTTTTTAGATTAGGGTTTGGGCATTTCGTAAAAGAGTTGAATGTCCTTTTAAGGGCAAGAAAAAGAGCTGAATGCCTTTTAAGGGCAATGCCCATACAAATTCCCTTTTCAGGGCAATGGGTAGATTAGTTTTTTTTTAGAGTTAGGTTTTTTATTTTGGGGGGTTGGTTGGGTGGTGGGTTTTATTGCTGGGCGGTCTTTAGGGGATTTCTTTAGGGCAATACCCTACAAAAGGCCCTTTTAAGGGCTATTGTTAGTTTATTGTAGGCTAGGAGGTGTTTTTATTTTGGGGAGCATTTTATTTTGATAGGGCTTTTAGATTAGGTGTAATTTTTTATTTTGGATAATTTCGTTTATTATATTTTTTAATTCAGTATTTTTTTATATTTTGTAATTTAGTATTTCTTATTTCTTTTTTTAACTGTAGATTTAATTTTTTAGTAGGGTTAGGTTTTTTTAATGTGTAATTTAATTAATAGTAATGTTAGTTTAATTCATAGTTTAAACTTAGTTTTTTTTATTTATTTTAAGATAGGGATCTTGTAAATTTAATTTAAAGTTAGGGGGTTGTTAGGTTTAGGGGTTAATAGTTTAATTTAGTTTTTGGTGATGTGGGGGGCTGTTAGCTTAGGGGTTAATAGCTTTATTTAGTGATAGTGATGTGGGAGGCCAGAGGTTTAGGGGTTAATAACTTTATTTAGTGGCGGCGATGTCGGGGAGGGGCGGAATAGGGGTTAATATATTTATTATAGTGTGGGCAATGTTGGGGTGTGGGGGAATAAGGGGTTAATAACTTTAGTATAGTGGCAACGATGTTGGGGAGCGTAAGAATAGGGTTAATAATTTTTATCGATGTCGAAAGCGGCAAATTAGGAGTTAATAACTTTAATATAGTATTTGCGATGTAGGAGGGCCTTGGTTTAGGGGTTAATAGGTAGTTTATGGGTGTTAGTGTACTTTGTAACACTTTAGTTATGAGTTTTATGTAACACTTTTGTTGCGTAAAACTCATAACTACTGCTCTCAGATGGCATTACGGATCTTGTCGTTATAGGGTGTAACACAAGTTTTTTAGCTTCACCGCAAAACTCATAATGGCAATGCTATGAGAATCCCATGAAAAAACATAAATTTTTAGTGCGGGACTGACGTTGCGGTACATGCTAAAAGGCTTTGCAGTACAGCTATACCAACAAGACTCATAATGGCTGCATGGCTGTTTTAACGCTGGAATCCCCATTTTTTTCAGCGTTAACACACAAACACAAAACTTGTAATCTACCTGATAATTGGGTAAGCCTCTGACACTTTTTAACCCACGGTTAACCTGGGGAACGTAATTTGATAAGGTTTATATGATTATTATGCTTAGTGCACTTTATTTTATTCTCAAACAACCAAAAGTGTTTTTTTTTCATTATGCAAAGACACCAGCTTTACTCCTGGCTATAGCTCCGCCCCCTCAGTGTTTTCAGGCTTTTCACTTTTAATCTGGAGCCTATGTGACTAGATTTCAGGTCCAACAGTTGAGGCCTACTTCTAAACGGATTCTAATCTGATTTTTAGTACCTGCCAACCCCAGGAAATGGGTGAGTGCCCATAAAGGAGCTACCAGGTGGTACTTATGGGCATCTTATTATTTCTGGGGGCTATAAAACTGATTACATTGTGATATTGTATAAGTGTCTGAAGGAGTATTATTAGAGTGCTGTCTACCAGGTTTTCTCTGTACTGTCTATTATATAAGGTGTCATTGTATACTGTTATATAATTACAGACATAGAACAAAAAATGTCTGCCCCCACTGATGTTTCTTTAGAGGAGTCAGTTACAGGTATCCCTCTATATATATATATAATTTTATTTTGCAAAGCTGTTCCAGTATGACAGGTCAGTCAAATCTGTAAGAATTGTATACCTCAAATTCTACATACTAATCAGCCGCAACAGTCTAATGGTTCAAGGGAAATTTCCCTGTATAAGACAATCATGGGGAAAACTACTGTTTTTACTCCTGAAGCTGAAAATAAAATATACAAAATAGTTACTGTTTGTTCAATGGCTGTCCCCACTAATCTAGGGTTTTAACTCAGTTGTCTGAGATAAATATGCAAAATATTTGTTGTGCTGTTAACCTAAGGTTCAGAATTGATAACATTTTCTCTAAAGGCTTTTTATATAAAGACCTTAGGCAGGTCCGTTGATGACTACTATAGACCTCTATGATTCTTATCCTAGTAATTATTTTTCAATGTTTTATATTTAATATTTACATAACATGCCTTTAGAGAACAAATTATTCATGTGCGCTAGCCCAACTCTGCATTAGACTTACATTGTGTAACCCGAAGAATTACACATCTCTTACATTCCAATGCTCTTCACATAGAATTTTTTTTATTTTTAAATATATATTTCTATATATGTCTGATAATGTTAGTGTAAAAATATATCTATACCTATGTATCTAAATGAATATCTATACATATATATAGGTATATATGTATAGATATTAGGTATAGGTATAGGTATATATATATATATATATATATATATATATATATATATATATATATATATATATATATATATATATATATATATATATATATATAAAATAAAAAATAAAATGTTCCTAATGTGAAGAACATTGGAATGTGAAATATTAATAACTTCTGTCGGTTTAGCGTGCAAACAATAAGTGTTAGGCTTTTTTCTTCCGAAGTCCTAAAGTTAACGCATTTTAGGTTTCGCTCGCATGCAAAAGTTTTACATTCAACTTTCAATACTCTATTTCAAAGTTAATTACAGAAAAAGGGGAAAATAAATAATGAAACTATTTTAGAAAAGGTTTTTGTTTATGCATAATTAAACATTTTGGGGCTGAACTTAAACAGCAGTTATGAAGCAGCAGTCCAAAGACCTCTGTTCCATAACTGATCCGCTGTCTCTGAGGCTGCGGCCTTCAATCCTCCCGATCCCATATGATCAGGCTGATTGACATCCCCTGCTAGCGGACGTTTGGCCGCGAATCTGCAGGGGGCGGCATTGCACAAGCAGTTCACAAGAACTGCTTGTGCAATGATAAATGCTGACAGCGTATGCTGTCTGCAATGATCGATGTGCGGCGGACATGATACGCTACATCGTATCATGTCCGTCTGCACTTTCTTATATCAGCCCCTCTGAGTGGAGTGCAAAATTGCGCTTTCACAAGCATGATATTTGCGCTCCACTCGTAATATGAGCACACGCAATTGTGCGCTGGTATCTGAAGTGGCCTTGATTTGTTTATACTGATAAAATTTATTTTTAATCATCTAACATTTGATTCTTTAGACATGTCTTTTAGGCGCCCACAGTTATATGGTAGTAGTGTGATTTTTTTTTATAAGGTTGTAGGGACCTTGTAAGATTGTGGTGCGGGTCTATATTGTCATTTATAGCGCAAGTAGTGTTTCTTTTTCTGATCTGAAGTGGCCTGCAATGCGAATGAGACCTTCGCTTAATAGAGCGTACTTCCATAGGCTCCAGTGGGAGACATGGCATAAGAACTAGCGCAACGAAGAGGGTAAGTCGAGCAGTTGTGGGTGTGCGATAAATTAGCGCTCGACTTCTAATTTAGCCCTTTATATTTACTGTCAATTTAATTAATCATTTAATAACTACAAACCAAAGGAGATTATGCTATCATAATGACAGTGGCTATCGTTGTCTACTCTAGTAACTAGTTATGATTAGTTTCTCCAAATTAGGCAAGATGTGAGTGGACTTGGCAAATTATTAATGTATTAAAAAAATCACACTCACCCCATAAGCACCATATATAGGGCAAAAAAGAAGAATTATCACCGGACCATTTTCAATGTTTTGTTAATGGTTCTTAATGAAGTATATTTGCATGTGTAACAATACAAATGTACAAGCTTACTTATTATGTGCCACCTTTCCTGTCTTGTGTTTTTTTTTTTTTTGGGCAACCTATGCTTGAAAAAATAGATATTTTTATAAGAATAAAATGCTTCTTGTAATTTATAAAAATTTAAAGTACAAACTTGAATATAATTTAAATTGAGGCATCAATCTACATAGCAAAGGCTTACAAATGAAGGGTTTAAGAGATGGTGTCACTGCAAAGTTAACGCCTGAGAGTGTTATCTTCCCCATGTGATTAAATGACCTTTGATCTTGCCTATCATACTTGAAAGGGAGATATCTGAAAAGATTATTCTACATATAAGCTTGGCTTAACTCCTGCAAATTAATTGAGTGTTGAAATGTTCAGGGTTTCATATGATGTACAGGAGACAAGAGGTTATTCTGCTTTTGGTGTAGGCAGACAGTGAAGCTACTATCTAATTAGTATTTGCAGGCTATGATTTTCTTTACCAAATTAGGCTGGCAAATTGTTTTATAGACTTATTTCACTGCAAAAAAATGTATATCTCAAATTTTATTTTATAAATGATTGCGACATAGCATTATTGTGATCGCATCTTATTGTTTTTAATATTTTATAATGTAGATTTTTGTTTAATATTTGTACAATGAAAAACTGACATACTACAGTAGATTAATTCTTTGATATAATCTCCTTACCATTTTTTTGCAGTACACTTTGAAATCGTATTAAAAGCTGTGTTCACAGACAAAAAAAATGACAAATTGCCATCATGAAAAAAAATATTTTGTTTCATCCAAGATTTGCTCATGTAGTCATTCATTATTTGTTTGTTACTGAAAATCTCTTAACCCCATATTTTATATGTAGATTATCTTCAAAACCACAGAGAAGTTTTACAGCAGCTCACAGGGACAGTCTAGTCTAAGTTAAATTTTAATAGTTCCAATAGGGCATGCAATTTTAAACAACTTTCCTATTTACTTTTATCATCAAAATTGCTTTGCTCTCTTGGTATTCTTTGTGGAAAGCTAAACCTAAGTAGGCTCATATGCATATTTCTAAGCCATTGAACCGCCTCTCATCTCAGGGCATTTTGACAGTTTTTGACAGTTAGACACTGCTTGTCCATGTGTGTCAGATAGAAAACATTGTGTTCACTCCCATGGAGTAATTTAAGAGTCAGCACTGATTGCATGTCCGTCAAAAGAACTAAGATAGGGGGCAGTTTGCAGAGGCTTAGAAACAAGGTAATCACCGAGGAAAAAATTGTATTAATATAACAGTGTTGGTTATGCAAAACTGGATAATGGGTAATAAAGAGATTATCTGTATTTTTAAACTATAAAAAATCTGGAGTAGACTGTCCCTTTAAATTGAAATAAAGTTAAAATAGTAGATAGCACTACTGCTGCTACATACTTGTTGGCTAATAAACGTATTGTCACCAGCACTGTATTGCTTATAAAACTTTTATTGGAATAACCTAAAACAGCAACGTTTCGGGGCTTAACCCCTTAGTCATGCTAAAGGTACACACACATCATACTGTTTTTTTTAAAGCACAATTCTTGGCGCCAAACTTGTCCTCTCTGGGACCTTGGGCTCCACTTAGTGGTCATTTCATTGTATTAACCTATCACAGTATGGGAAGTGCAAGTATCAATTAAAAACAATTAGGATACATCATAGCAGTTTGGCAGTAAGATTATACATTATTGTTACAATTCATAGATTACTATTTCATATATACAATCCCTAAGTTAACTAAGTTCATCACACCTATCAAGTCATGTGAATAAATACATACTATTACCACCTGAGGTAGCCAAAATGGCCAGTTACCTGAAAGACACAGGTCATTTTTTGAAAAAAGCAAAACAGTTAGAGTTTCCCTCTAATAGATACCTGCTATTCACCATGGAAGTCAATAACCTTTATACATCCATAAAGCATGAGACAGGCATAGCAATTGTTAATAAAGTACTCATGGTGAGTGGCAGGTATACTAAAGCACAGTGCCATTTCATAGAGAAATTGTTAAGCTTAATTTTATACTGGGATTTTTTTCTCTTCCAGGAAGAATGGTTTATCCAAGTCAAAGGCACTGCCATGGGTTCCAATGTTGCCCCATCATACGCCAATCTCTATATGAATGAATTTGAGGAAAAACTCGTCTATGAGAATTAATTATTTAAAACATATGGCACAGTCTGGTGGCGCTACATCGATGATGTGTTTGGCATGTGGTGGGGCAGCATTGGAACCCTTGAAAGGTTTGTTCAGGAATTTAATTCTATGGTGAGGGGTCTTCAATTTACATTACCATACAGTGAGGAGTCAATTACATTCCTAGATACTAAGGTGTCTAATGGAGTTTATGTATTAAATATAGATCTTTATTCCAAAGAAACAGACAAAAATACTCTCTTACAATATAATAGTTTTAATCCAAAAATACTCATTGAGTCTTTGCCTAAGAGTCAGCTTCTAAGGGTACAAAGAATAGTCAGTGAAAAAGAAAACAGGGAAATAAGACTTCAAGAGATGGCTATGATCAATAACAAAATTAAGGAGATTCAGAATCCCACCCCGAAAGATGATAAGAGAAATAATAATGACAGATTAGTTTTTGTCTCCCAATACAATCCCCATAGTAATATCATTACTAAAGTTATAAGGAAACACTGGCATAGAGACTGTAATCAACAAATAAACTTTTTCAAAGAACCCCATTGATGGCCTATAGAAGGGTTAGAAATATTCAAGTCCATCTAGTAAAATCTGATATAGGTCCGAGTAACAGAGACAAACAATCCTACATAGGTAGTAAAAGAAATGATAGCTACCCCTGCCTAGGCTGCGCGAGTTGCAGTTCCATCATTAAAGGCCCACATTTTTTTCACCCACATAGTGGAAGATGCTTTAACATTGAGGGGTACTATACTTGTAACAGTAGTTATGTGGTATATTTGATTAAATGCCATTGCTCCCTTTTTTACTTGGGGGAAACTACACAAAAAGTCAGAGAGGTTAAGTCAACACCGTTCCAACATAAGGAGAAAAAACCTAGAGGCCCCCTTGTCATACATTTTTTAGAAAATGGGCATGGTATTAGCCAATTGAGGTGGCAAATAATAGAGCAGATAAAAGTACATAGTAATGGAATGAATAGGGAAAAATTGTTAAAACAGAAAGAAATGTGGTGGACACTTATCCCTAAGGGTCTAAATAGAGATTTTGATTTATCTTGTTTCCTTTAAGTTTCCTCCTCACCTACATATTAATATCAAGCTAACTATTTTTCAACAGATCTCATGTTACTCCCCTGATGAAATGTACCTATGTATTTATTCATATGACTTGATAGGTGTGATGAACTTAGTTAACTTAGGGATTGTATATATGAAATAGTAATCTATGAATTGTAACAATAATGTATAATCTTACTGCCAAACTGCTATGATGTATCCTAATTGTTTTTAATTAATACTTGCACTTCACATTACTGTGATAGGTTAATACAATGAAATGACCACTAAGTGGAGCCCAAGGTCCCAGAGAGGACAAGTTTGGCGCCAAGAATTGTGCTTTAAAAAAACAGTATGATGTGTGTGTACCTTTAGCATGACTAAGGGGTTAAGCCCCGAAACGTTGCTGTTTTATGTTATTCCAATAAAAGTTTTCTAAGCAATACAGTGCTGGTGACAATACGTTTATTATACTTGCACAGGGGTATTTGCAGTTAACCCCAGTTATCCGTGCACTTACAAACACGGCAGTGCTGATATCCCATTGGAGTTGAACTTTTACATACTTTTTGGCTGACAATAAAATCAAACAACTGTCAAGGACGTTGCCGGGTACAGTTATTAAACATTGTAAATGAAACCTTTTCCATCCGAATAGTATAAATTTGAACTTTTAAACCCTTTCTTGCATGCAGAAAATCCTTTTCCACATTTCAAGTCATCATTCATTCCTTCTTTTATTTGCTAAAGGGGCAGCTTGTTTGGCACTTTGAAACAAATGTGATAAATACAGAAAAATTAGTTTGTGTGGTGGAGGTGGGGTTTGCTTTGATCCGAAAGCACATGTTTCTTAAAATTTTGCATCTGATCCCAGCAATATTTAAAGGGACAGTCTAGTCCAAAATAAACTTTCATGATTCAGATAGGGCATGTAATTTTAAACAATTTTCCAATTTACTTTTATCACCAATTTTGCTTTGTTCTCTTGGTATTCTTAGTTGAAAGCTTAACCTAGGAGGTTCATATGCTAATTTCTTAGACCTTGAAGGCCGCCTCTTAAGAATGCATTTTAACAGGGTTTTCACCACTAGAGGGTGTTAGTTCATGTGTTTCATATAGATAACACTGTGCACGTGAAGTTGCCTGGGAGCTATCACTGATTGGCTAAACTGCAAGTCTGTCAAAAGAACTGAAAAAAGGGGCAGTTTGCAGAGGCTCAGATACAAGATAATCACAGAGGTAAAAATATATATAAATATAACTGTGTTGGTTATGCAAAACTGGGGAATGGGTAAAAAAGGGATTATCTATCTTTAAAAACAATAACAATTTTGGTGTAGACTGTCCCTTTAATAGAAACGTAACTGATAACAGTGGGCCCGATTTACTAAAGTGCAGACAGAAATGAACTGAACTGCTTGTGCAATGCTCCCCCCTGCAGATTTGCGGCCAATTTGCCGATAGCAGGGGGCGTCAATCAGCCCGATTGTATAGGATCGGGCGGATTGAAGACCGTAGCCTCAGAGGCAGCGGACAAGTTATGGAGGTTTGTGCGGAAACAGGGAGCATTCGGAGCTTGATTATTCGGCCCCTGTGTCTTAAACTTTCCATCAGTTTTTGCAATGTTTATAGTAAATATAGAGCTGTTCTGTTTAAAAAGCTATTTTTACTTGGATAGCGAGATTAAGATATCTGTTAACTGGATGGAGATACTGACAATGAGAGAGAGACAGATAGAACACAAAGTCCCTTTTTTCTAATGTTTTTATTTTATTGAGGAGATAGACATAGCATATTTGTTTTACAAACATGGCATTTACATCATCTGAAATAAGAACAGACATGAATGCATACAAATGTAAACTGATAGTCAAATTATGTAACTTTATGGAATGCAAACACATGAGAATGCCAGCTATGATCAAACCAAACACATTTTCATGTTATATGTATCTTTGAACTGAGTATATCTAGAATATTAGCTTGAAGAAATAACATTGATTTTATTAACATGTTGCCATAAACTTTTGCTGGAGGTACCTTGTAATATTGATATACAACAATGTTATACTTCACCTATAAACTGTTCAACTATATAAATAAAAGAAGATATAAACAGATCTGCAGTGTATTAGTCTTAATTCAAATCTGCCAAAAAGAAACCCGAATGTCTTTGTCTTATGTAACTTTAATTGCTCTTATATTGTCTTTTCAGATGCAAAGATTAAAAAGTCTCTGCATACTCATGTATCCATGAAAGAGTAAATTGGACTTTTATGTCCCTTTAAAGAAAATGTTTAAAGGCACCACAAGATGTAACTTGTCTTACATTTACTTTATTCTTTACCTTGCCAAATAGTCAAGGTGACCTCATAACCAGGTGGAGCTCTCTATAGTATCAACATGAAGAAAGAGAATTATTGGTAGTTATAAATCTTGTCTTGTTTCTGCTGTACCACCACATGATTGCTAATTGTGTGATATCCAATATAACTCATTAGCAATGAGGGAGGTCTACGCCTGTTAAGCTGGTATTATACTTTGTAAGATTGTTGTCCTTTTTATATAACAGTTACAAGCATATTAAAGGGACATTATACACTAGATGTGTATTTGCATAAATGTTTTGTAGATGATCCATTTATATAGCGCGTACAGTTTTTTTTTTTTGTTTGGTATTTAAATGGATAGTTTTGCTTATTTTTAAATAACATTGCTCCTAACCAAGCCCCAAAGTTTTAGAAGAATACCGACGTATACCTACTCCAGATTGTTTCTGTTTGTGTAAAGGGTCTTTTCATATGCAAAGGAAGGGGGAGGAGGGAGTGTCTGCTATTTCCCACTTGCAGTTGTAAAAACATAGTTGTAAGGACTGCTATTTCCCACTTGCAGTTGTAAAAACATAGTTGTAAGGATTGGGGGGAGAAGGAGAAAAGAGAGAGAGATAAAAAAGAAGGAAGGTGGGGTTTATATACATACTGTCCTGTATTTTACGTACATGTTAAAATCCAAATTCCCATGGGGAGAGAGAGAGGGGAGAGGAGGATAAGGTAGCCCTGGAAGTAATGTCAAATCTTAGGTTTGAGGTGGCCTGCTAATATGTTAAAAATGTGAGAATATTATAGGGTTATGATAACAAAAAAGAGATTAGAGAAAGAACTCTGGCTGAGTTGATCAGGGTACCTTTCTGACCACCATGTCCATACCTCATAGTATAAGTCAATTTTGCCAATCAAGTGAAATGTGTAACTTTCCATAGTTCTAATATAAGACATTCATTAGGGAGATAATGCTTTGTAAAGTTGGTACATAAGATTTCTTCAATTCTCTTGCTATGGTTAATTTAGTAGCTGTCAAAAGATATGTAAGAAATTTTTTCCTGGATGTGGTCAGTCTAGGTAATGACAGGTGCTGGAGACCTACTACTGGGGAAAATGTGAGGTTACACTGTAAGTCACTCAGCATTCCAAAAATTTCTCTCCAGAGGGGTCTAATTTTAGAACAGTCCCACCAAATATGAACTATAGTGCCAATTTGACCACAGCCTTTCCCTCAAAGAGGATAGGTAGACTGATAGATCTTATGAAGGTGGGAGGGTACTAGATGCCAACGGACTAATATCTTATAATGCAATTCACACATTATGGCACAAAGTAGAGTCTTTTGTATAAAAAAAAATCTCTATACCATGTGTTGCTTTCCACCAAGAAGCCTCGATCTCTCTCCCAAGCAATTTGTTGATGGGATTTGACATGTTTTGGGGTGCTAGTTAGCAGTATGTATATGTAGGAAAGTAAACACCTGCTCCTTTTTTTTCTGTCCATTTAAGTTCCCACAATGTTAAGTCCCTCAACCCTTCTTTTGGGAAACCCCATGAGCGGATAATGCTTAATAATCTGTGCACTTCATTGCGATGTGTTGTCAGTACATTAAACCTGTTTATAAGAATATCTATCTTAAGAAGTTTGTTGTTTTCATATAGGTCTCTTATGTGATTCACTGACAATTTAGACCAGAAGATACCATGAGAGTCGGGTAAGCAATGAACTATGTTTAGTAGAGAATGTGCTGGACATGGATGTCCTTTTTTAAAATTTACATCAGAAATTAATTACTGCATTACAGGTCTGTATACAAAATTATTTGTTGAACTCCTTAAAGGGACAGCTGCTGGCTGCTTTACCCAGTGTGGGAGCATGCTACATTAGATGAACGGCACTATTAGGGCACCATGATAAGAGGACGGATATAATTAATGATAAGTCTCTGGATGCATAAATCTATACTTTGCAAAAAAAAATTAAAAAAAAGTACAGCTAACCTTATAATTAATGATGTCGCGAACTGCCATTGAATTCAATAGGCAGGCGAACTTTAAAACCTACAAGGACTCTTTCTGCCCACAATAGTGATGGAAAAGTTGTTTCAAGGGTACTAACACCTGGACTGTCGCATGCTGGAGGGGGATCCCTGGCAAAACTCCAATGGAAAATTACATAGTTTATGCAGAGTCTGCTTTTAAGCCATAATGGGCCTAAATCAACTAACATTCCCAAAGTGGCGGTCTCAAAACATCCCGGACAGAAGATAGATTGATAGATATGATAGATATACATAGATTGATAGTTAGATAGAATCGATAGAAGAGAAATAGATAGATTTGTTAGATATATAATTACCCTGATAAAGTCTAATAATTAAACATGCGTTCTTGGACCCAACTAGGTTGTGTTAAGTAGTACTGTTCTTCGCACTTTGAGCCCTGTAACTCCCCCTATTGGTGGAGGTCTATATGGCGGTTATGATTACCCTGACAAAGTATAACAACAAGACACGCGGTCTGGGTCCCATGGTAATTTTGTTGTGTTAAGTAAAACTTTTCTTCTCACTTGAATCCCTCTTACCCCCCTTTTCTTGGAGCTCTATATGGCCTGCATGATTAGCCTGACAAAGTATAATAATAAAACATCTTGTCTTGGACCCATGGTAATTAGGTTGTGTTTAAGTAGTACTATTCTTATAACTGTAATCCCTGTTTCTCCCCCTATCAAGGGAGGTCTATATGGCCTGCATGATTACCCTGACAAAGTATAACATCAAGACACACGGTGTTGGACCCATGATAACTAGCCTGTGTTAATTAGTACTTTTCTTAGCACTGTCCCCCCCCCCCCCTATCGGGGGTGTTCTATATGGCCTGCCTGATTACCCTGGAAAAATATAAACTGAGGATTAAGATCAACAATCAAGAATTTTTTAATTTTAATTAGTAACTACACTGTGACAACAATTATGAGTGGTGTAAATAGTTGGCAAGATGGCCTGGCACAAAAGGCTGGCAGGCAGGAGGTAAATGCAATTCAAGGACACTAGGAGACTGATTACTGACAGTCAAAACAGTGATGATTGACAATTTTTGCAATACTGTTAAAAGAAATATGATTGCTGGCAATAATTGGCTAGGTGGGCCTGGCACACAGCAGTCTGCAAGGCAGGAGGAAAGTGCAATTCAATGGCACCAGCAAACTGAGGATTCACAACAACTATTACCAAAAATTTTAATTTTTAATTATTAAGAATACTGTGACAACAAATATGATTGGTGTAAATATTTTTCAAGTAGGCCTGGCACACAGGCTTGAAAGGCAGTAGAAAAGTGCCATTCTATGGCACAAGGAAACTGAGGATTAAGATCAACAATCAAATTTTTTTTAATTTTAAATAGTAACTATACTGTCTGTGACAACAATTATGATTGGTGTAAATAGTTGGCTAGATGGCCTGGCACAAAAGGCTGGCAGTGGCAGGCAGGAGGTAAATGCAATTCAATGGCACTAGGAGACTGAATATTTGCAGTCCAAAAAATTATGATTTTTATTTTTTAATATACTGTTAGAAGAATTATGATTGGTGCCACTAATTGGCTAGTTGGGCCTGGCACACAGGCTGACAGATATGAGTCGTGGATGGTAGGTAGGGCAGCAATTTAACACAGTATGCTGTGTAAGTGACAAAAACACAGGCCTGATAGAAAATTAAGTTAGATTACACTAGCAAAATATTTTAAAATTTTAGATTTTAATATTAAAATTATGTTAAGAAGTGCAATGCACATAGGGCAGTAGGGCAGCAATTAACAACAGTATGCTGTGTAAGTCAGATAGACAGACACAGGCCTGATAGAAAATAAAATTAGATTACACTAGCATAATGATTTAAAGACTTTTTTTTGGGAATTTAAAGAAAAAGGTTAAGCACATACATATGAGTCGTGGCTGATAGCCTTGGAAGGGCAGCTATTAAAAACAGTAGGCTCTGTAAGTCAGATACACACACGCCTGATAGAAAATACTATTAGATTACACTAGAAAAATTATTTAAATAATTTTTTTGGGGGGGGACTTAAAAAAAGGTTAAACACATATGAGTCGTGGCTCATAGACTAGGGAGGGCAGCAAGTAAACACAGTAGGCTCTGTATGTCAGCCAAACACACAGGCCGGATAGAAAATTATATTAGATTACACTATCAAACAAATTTAAACTTTTTTTTTATATTTAAATTAAGGTGAAGAAGATATGAGTGCTGGGTGGCTGCCTGGCACAGACCAATTAACCAAAAGACTGAAAAAAATGAGGTATATTAATGCTGAGTGAGCCTGACAGACACAGGCCTGATAGTAAATGTAATTAGATTACACTAGCAAAATATTTTTTAATTTTTTTTTAAATTTAAAATAATGTTATAAACGGATATTAACACTGGTGGCTGTTGGCTGGCACAGAGCAATGAACCAGAGTATATGCTGTGTGACACAGGCCTGATAGAAAATGAAAACAAATTACTAGCAAAATAATAAAATTTTTTGGTTAGTTAAATTTAAACTAATGTTGTTAGGGAGATATCAGTGGTGGCAGTAATCACAGCATATGATGTGAGCCTTAAACACACAGCCTGAAAGCCAGGCAAATGCTAATAAAAAAACCCAGAAAAAAACGGCACGAAATATAGCCCTAAAAAGGGCTTTTTTGGGGTGCTGTGCTTGCAGCAGAGATGAGTGGAGTCCTTCTGGACTGTAAATACACTAGCCTAGCTATGTTTTTCCTATTAATGTCAGGAGCAAAAACACAACACGTCCTCTCATTAAGAAAGCAAGGTCGTTATGAGTCTAAAATGGCGGATTCCGAGTAGCTGGGAGGGTCTGTGAGGGAGTGTCTGATGTTGATTGGCTCTTATGTGTCAGGCGGCTGTGACATAAAGGGTCAAAGTTTCCTCAATGATGACACATAGGGGCGGATCGAACATCGCCATGTATTCGCCCACAAACGCGAACGCGAACAAGCTATGTTTGCTGTGAACCGTTCGCGGGCGAACAGTTCGGGACATCACTACTTATAATACATAATTCTACAAAACATTGGCACAACACATAGAAAGTCTAGCACTCTCTTGCAAGCACACAGCTAGATTAAAAACAAAATGGACTGCATTCTCAAATTGAACTGGGTACACATCCCATGTTACTGCAAAACTCTCTGGGTACTCACCAGCACTCACAGACAGATGCAGAGCTCTTGCGACTCAGACAAATAATGCCAGACCAGAGCTCTCTATAGTATCAAAATGAAGAAAGAGAATTATTGGTAGTTATAAATCTTGTCTTGTTTCTGCTGTACCACCACATGATTGCTAATTGTGTGATATCCAACATAACTCATTAGCAATGAGGGAGGTCTACGCCTGTTAAGCTGGTATTATACTTTGTAAGATTGTTGTCCTTTTTATATAACAGTTACAAGCATATGAAAGGGACATTATACACTAGATGTGTCATTGCATAAATGTTTTGTAGATGATCCATTTATATAGCCCATACAGTTTTTTTGGGGGGGTTTTTTTGTTTGTTTTTTAAATGGATAGATTTTTAAATAACATTGCTCCTAACGAAGCCCCAAAGTTTTAGGAGAATACTGACGTATACCTACTCCAGATTGCTTCTGTTTGTGTAAAGGGTCTTTTCATATGCAAAGGATGAGGGAGGAGGGGGTGTCTGCTATTTCCCACTTGCAGTGGGTGCTCCAGTAACCTTTTAAACAGAGCTAAACTGGGAGCTTCTAAGTAAGTTTTTAAATGGTTTTATACTTGAGTTTTATATAAGTATTTGTGCATATTATTCTTTATAGTAGTGTCTATTACATGCAGTTATATGTAAATTGGTGTATACTGTCCCTTTAAACCAATAACCTATAACATTTGAGGACAGGTCACATTTTTGAATAACTGTTCTGAAGTTTCTCTTATGTCACTCACAACGTTTTCTTGACATGGTGTCATGAGCAGTAATTGTAAATTGTGGAGTTTGTTGGTTTATTGGTCCTATGTGAAGAACAAATAAAGATTCAGTCTGCTGAACAAACTCTCACTGAGATAAAATGCCTCATTGAGAGGCCTGATATCTAATTTAGGCAAATTGAAGCAGATGTACAATATAACCTTAGGGTCTTGGTTCTGAGTATGATGTTAGTTTATATGCATGAATTTCTATATCTTAGTTTATGGAAATAGATCATGCTACATTTGCAATATCTAATAGATATGATGATACATTTTACATTAGATTTAGTCTTTTATATTAAACCCTACATTTATACATTTTATTAAAAAAAAATTAAAAAAACGTTTTTTAACTTAGTGGTCTGCAATGCTTTATCCCTAAGATGATTCATCACCATTTTTCTGAAACTTTGATTTCAGTTAAAGGGACATGACAGTAAAAATGCATGTGTCTGATTCAGAAAGAGGGGCCTATTTATCAAATGTCTGTCTGACATGATCCGAACAGCGGATCATGTCCGACAGACATCGCTGAATGCGGACAGCATACGCGCTCCGCATTCAGCATTGCACCAGCAGTTTTGGGGAACTGCTGGTGCAATGCCACCCCCTGCAGATTCACGGGCAATCGGCCGCTAGCAGGGGGTGTCAATCAACCCGATCGTATCTGATCGGGTTGATTGCTGTCCGCGGACTCAGAGCAGGCACACAGGTTATGGAGCAGTGATCTTTAGACTGCTGCTTCATAACTTGGTGTTTCTGGCGAGCCTGAAGGCTTGCCAGAAACACGGGGCAGCAAGCTCAATACATAGCTTGATAAATATGCCCCAGAGAGTGTACAATACTGAAAGACTTTCCCACTTATAGAAACATAAATTATGATGACAGATGGGAACTATAGGCCCAACAAGTCTGCCAAAAAAATCCTAAAAGGGTAAGTTTATTTATTTTGTAGGATAGCCTTATGTTTACCCCCAGCATTCTTAAAGTCCTCCACAGTGTTTGCCATTACCACATCTAATAGAATTTTATTCTGGGAATCTACTACCCTTTCTGTGAAGAAATGCTTCCACAAATTAAACCTGAATCTGCTACCCTGCAACTCGAGATCCTGACCCCTTGTAATGGAATTGCTCTTTTTGTAAAACATATGTACAGCCTTAACTTTATTAAGTCCCTTCTATTTTCAAATTTACTTATTTCTTCTCATATTCTTTGTTAAAGCTTAACTTATTTTCATGACCAATAAGTGTTATATGGCATTGGTTTTATGTGTATTTTGTTGAAATTTAGCTCCTTTTCAGGAGTTCATACCTAGATGGACTTATGTGCATGTACATGTCTTGAACACAATATGGCAGCAGTTTTTGCAAATATATATATATATATATATATATATATATATATATATATATATATATATATATATATATATATATATATATATATATATATATAAATATATAATATCCAAAAGGAAGACATCAGCACCAACAGTTCATTCAAGAGTAGTTTTGAAAGCAGCCATGTTTTGGGTCCACCTGACCCATAGTCTTGCTATGGAACACTAACACTCCTTGAAACATGCAAATGTATCATTAACTATTGCCACCTAGTGGAGATGTAATAGAATTGCTTATTTTAAACAAACTTTTTTTCCCTTTCCCTTTTTTTTTTTTTTTTTAATAAATTAGGCTATTGGTTGAATGATAGTCAGATTACAGAAACAATTTACATATCTATTAAAAACAAATTTCACGACTAATTTAAAATGTATGTATGCTTGAAAATGATAAAAACAAATGTAGGTCATAATCCTTATTTAATCCTACAGGATGTCGAGTTTTCAAATGTTGAATCCACCAAAGCTCTCTCCTTTTTAATAACAATTTCCTATCCCTGCACATTCTCAGTTTTGGGATATGGTCTATAATCTGGAACCTAAATTAGCTCACTGTATGCCCTGCCTCAATAAAATGGGCAGAGACTTGGAGAGTCCTATCCTCGCACCTGATAGAACTTGTGGGCACTGATTCTATCTTTAATGGGGCGTATGGTCTCGCCTACATAGCCAAGCCCACATGGGCATTTCAGTAAGTACACCACATGATCAGTGTCACATGTATAAAAAACATTTATCTCATGCCTCATTCACTTGTGCTACATATTTGCCCTTTATCACAGAATTGCACCTGTTCCCATATCTGCTTTTACCAGCAAGTCCCTAAGGTTTTTTACCCTCTTATATGAGTGGATGGGGGGATTATGGAATTCATTAATGTTAGGATTACGTTTGCTTAGCAAATACCAGTGTTTCTTGATAATGCCAGATATTCTTTCACTATAAATGCTGTGCTCAGTGGTCAATATAATCTGGTACCCTTCTTTTTTATTACACCATGTTACTGTATTACATATTTCCTTATCAGATAACACCTCTTGTTTACAATTTGCAATTAAAGATTTGGGATAACCCCTTTGTTTAAACTTGGCGCCATCTGTTCTAGTCTAATAGGTTGTAGGTTCTTATCTTTCACATTTCTCAATGTTCTAATGAACTGGCTCTTGGGAATAGAGTTAAAAAAAAATTTGGGATGGTTGGGCTGTCGTAATGTAGAAGTGTATTGCGATCAGTAGGTTTATTGTATAGATATTGTATATGCTGGTTTCTAAGTAATTCAAAGTAAATCTCAGACTGTCTGTGCTTCTATTTATTTCATCCACGAATTCCTGTAATGTGGTTAATGTGCCCCTCCATACACCAAATACATCAGCTATAAAACGAAGCCAAAGCTTGCAATGTGATTAAAATGTCATGTTATAATATACATATCTTTTTTCAAACTGGCTGACAAAAATATTGGCGTATGAAGGGGCCACATTAGAGCCCATGGCTGTTCCTTTCTTTTGGAGGTAAAACATTTCTTGGAAAAGAAAGTAGTTCAGATACAGTACTATATTCAAAAGGTTCTCAATAAATTGACATTTGGGCATAGAGAAACCTGTTTCTTGTTCTATCAATTCTATTACTGAGGATATGCCTGCTTCATGGGGGATTGCTGTGTATAAACTAACTTCATAAATGGTAAATAGAATATCAGGTTCTTCACTTTGTATTTTACCTAGTTGCTCAAGAAAATCACCAGTGTCTTTCAAATAAGATTTGTGGGTGGAGGCTAAGGGATTAAAAGTTTTGTCTATGAAGGTGACTATGTTGGAAAAGACTGATTCGGTGCTAGCCACAATAGGCCTACCTGGAGGTTCAATTAGACTCTTATGAACTTTAGGGAGGGTATAGAAAACAGGGGTGATGGGGTCCCTTTTTATCAAAAAAGTTGCTAGATCTTTAGTGATGACATTATTCTCAATAGCTTTGCTAATAACTCTCTGGATTTTCTTTTGTATATCTGATAGTGGGTCACCATCAAGTATATAGTAAACCCAACCATCAGATAGTTGTGCCAAAATATCCTGTGTTTAATACTTCCTACATCACAATTAATTTATTCTCAGAAAGATCTTTTGATGCTTGTTTTTCAGAAGATATATATATATATATATATATATATATATATATATATATATATATATATATATATATATATATATATATAATAACACAGAGTGTGTCTGTGGGAATTTGTGCCCATTCAGAATATTTGCGAGGTCTGGCACTGATGTTGGACAAGAAGGTCTAGTTTGCTATTAGCATCCCAAAAGTCTTCAAAAATTCCCAAAAAGTCCCAAAAATTTGTAGTAGGCACTATACATTCTGGTAAGTAATGTTCTCCTGACACCCAGATTCTTCCATAAGACTGCCAGATAGTGAACCATGATTAATCACTCTAGAGAACATGAATCCAAGTCGTTAATGATGCAGCAGATGAGAGGTAATTTGTATGCGCTATGATTGTCGGCAATCTGCAAATCTGTGCTGAAACATGGTTATCGCAACATTCTCTTTGCATTTCTATGAACGTTAGAGGAAATTATATCTCACAGGCATCTTCTCTGATATAATAGAAGGTGCTGACCTGAGCTCTTAGACCAATATTCACTAAGGCATGCTGATAAATTTAGTTCTCTCTGATTTTTTTTCTTACAGCTGCCTTCAACTTACATATAAGTCGCAACTAAAATAGCTTTAGATGTAACAATGCCGCAAGGGGAATTTTAAGAATTGTTCCTAATGAATGGAGGAAAAAAGAAGGGAGATAAGAAATTGCTGTCGCATTGTACCAAATGTGTTATTAAAAGTAGGCTCATGTTATGTACAGTTTTGTATGATTGTAGCGGCTGAATTAAAACAATGTTTAAAACCTGTCTTCTTTTAAAAATATTGCTAATTTAGTGCAATGTTTAAAAAAAACACCATTTAAAAAGAAAATCTTGAGGCCACTCTCTTCTGCTTGATATTAATGTCTTATTCCTAATAATAAAAAAACATGCCAAAATTAAAAACATGCTTATTTAGTAACAAGCTTACATAAAATTACATGTTTATTTTAATAAAAAATGTACTCAAAATAGATAATACAAGTGGCGTGCTAGAAATTAAAGGGACATAATACTCATATGCTAAATCACTTGAAACTGATGCAGTATAACTGTAAAAAGATGACAGGAAAATATCACCTGAGCATCTCTATGTAAAAAAGGAAGATATTTTACCTCACAATCTCCTCAGCTCAGCAGAGTAAGTTCTGTGTAAAAAGTTATACTCAGCTGCTCCCAGCTGCAGGTAAAATCATTTTAAAAAATGAAGAAATGAACAGCAGCCAATCAGCATCAGCAGTGCTGAGGTCATGAACTCTTACTGTGATCTCATGAGATTTGACTTAACTCTCATGAGATTTCATAGTAAGCTTCCTTTACCTGATTGGTGAAATAATATGAGAGTGCACGATGCTAGTCCCTTCAGATGTCCCAGGACAGACACACTAAAATGCTGCTTAGAAATCCTTTATAATGGGAGGTGGCTACTGAGGAACTTTTGAGGTAAAATATCTTTCTTTTTTACATAGAGATGTTCAGGTGATATTTTCTAATCAGCTTTTTACAGCTATGCTGCATCACTTTCAAGTGTTTAAACATTTGGGTATTATGGCCCTTTAACTGTTTTTGCTCTTCGGGTTGAAAGTAAAATGTTTGTGTGCGAGTGAAACCCGACTCAAGCAAATAGTTTAACTTTGGATATCACAACCATGTTAACTTATTCTCCCCATAGACTTCAATGAAGCGTGGAAACGGAAAAATAACACCTACACTCTCGCCCTAACCTGATAGTGTTTAAACTAAGAGTGCTAAATGTGTTATGAATTATGCACATTTCACATTCCAAAATTCTGCACATAATTGAATATGTTCTATGTATTTATAAATAGATATTCCTATATCTGTATATATCTATACCTATATATAATCATGTATGTATATATATATAGGTATAGATATATATTGTACCAAAATACCATCAGATATATGTAGAAATATTTATTTAAGAATAAGTAGAACATATTTTGTTATCTGAAGAACATTGGAATGTGAAATATTCATATTTTTACGTTAGTGCAAATGAGAATATGCGATCGGGGTTTGTGTGAGAGTGGGGGTTTTTTTACACTTTTTTTTCTCCATTGACTTCTGTGGGGGAATACGTGAACGCACACGTGATATTCTAGCTTCAGATTTTTTGGCGCTTCGGGTTACGATGAGAGCGAAAACAATTTACTTTCAACCCAACAAGCGCAACAATCTTACTTCTAGCGAAATTAATGCTCAAGCAGGAGCGTTAATTTGCGCTCCACTTTTAATCTGGTCCAAAATGTTGTCTGATCTTCATCTAAGTCCAATTATTACTCAAACACAATATGACTAAACGAATAACACACAAACAGCTGTACTTTCTATTGAAGACTTTTAGTAATTATTCACAGAGCAGGCTGGAAAAAGTAAACTAATCTCTGTGTTAACAACTTCTGTTGCTACTCTCCCTAGGAGTGAGTGTCTTACAATAACCACTCCAAAGGCACAAATGGCAATTCTGAAAGTGGTAATAAAAAACCTAAGGATAACAGCAAAAGACCTCCTGAAAACTCTACAAACTGCGAAAGTCTTTGTTCATGTGTCCACTATCAGAAAAACACTGAACAAGAATAGCGTTTATGGAAGAAAACCACTGCCGTCAAAAAAACAAAAAACATTGCAGCATGTCTCAAGTTTGTCCACATGGATGTCCAACAATGCTTCTGGGAAATGAGCTGGGGAGAGATGAGAGAAGAGTTTAACTTTTTGGCAAAAATGCACAACGCTAGGCAAAAGGGCACTGCACACCAACACTAAAACCTCATCCCAACTGTGAAGCATGGTGGGAGGAGCTTCATGGTTTGGGATGCTTTGTTCCCTCAGGGCCTGGACTCATTGCAATCATTGAGGAAACAATCAATTAAATAAAATATAAAGACATTTTACAGGAGAATGTCAGGTCAGCAGTCTATAACCTTATTTCAGAGGTTGAATGTTGTAACAAGACAGTAAGCAAGCAAGAGAATCAACTGAAGAATGGCTGAAGAAGAAGATTCATGTTTTAGAATGGACAAGTAAGAGTCCTGGCCTCAACCCAATTGAGATGATGTGACCTGAAGAGAGCTGTGCAACAAAGACAAATCGAAAATATTGATGAACTGAACCAGATTTGTAGGGAGGAATGGTTAAAAGTTCAGCTTCATGTTGTGCAACTCTTATAAGCATCTATAGGAAACATTTGGTGGAGGTTGTTGCATCTAAAGGAGGATCTAAAATTACCAACTTTAATGTCCGCACGACCTTTGTTAAATCTACCCCCTAAAATCTAATTCTTTAACCTAGGTTTTATTCAAAATGCTCCAGTTGCCTAAACCAACTACTTACTAGACAGGAGTTACTTAGAACAGTGACGCATTTACTTATTTACAACTAGTCATAATTGGTCTTAATTACAGGAGATAACATTAACATTCCTACAAGGTTTATTAAGTCGTTTTTGCAAATCATTAATAAAGTAACAGTTTTAAATTCAATTAAAATATTAAATGGATATGAAACCCAAATATTTTCTTTTTGATTCAGACAGAGCACTCCATTTTACAAAAGTTTCCAGTTTACTTATATTATCAAATCTGCTTTGTCACTGTGGTATTCTTTGTTGAAGAGCTACCTAGGTGGGTGACTACTAGAGCACTACATGGCAGGAAATATCGCTGCTATTTAGTGCTCTTGCAAATGGATAACATTTTTTTTCAAAACTGCTTCCATATAGTGTTTCAGACTTGTGCACGTTCCTGAGATGACGTCCCTTCTTTTAACAGAACATTGAAAATTTGATAAAAGAAGTAAAATATAAAGTTGTTTAAAATTGCATTCTCTACCTCACTGGTTTTCAAACCTGTCCTCAGGCCTCTCCAACAGGCCAGGTTTTTAGGATTACCCTAAAGTGAATGTACAGTTTGATGAATGTGTCCCCGGTTTTTAAAAATCCTATTAAAAACAGTGGCACTTTCATTCATCAAACTTTACACTTCAGTCGTTTTGTTAAAATACTACCCTTTTATTTTTGAAAGCCGCTCCAGTGCTTCCCCAGCCCGTCGCAAGTCTCTTCATATGTCAAAAAAGACAAATCTGGCTTCCTCCAATCACGGCTTGGCCTCAGGCAATGTTTGTTTTTGGGGGAAGCCATGATGATCGGAGGAAGCCGGATTCGTCATTGCTGGCGTATGAAGAGGCTTGCAACGGGCGGGGGAAGCGCTGGAGCGGCTTTCAAGAATAAAAGGTAAGTATTTTAACAAAACGAGTGAAATGTAAAGTTTGATGAATGAAAGCGCCCCTGTTTTTAATAGGATTTTTAAAAACCGGGTACACATTCGTCAAACTTTACATTCACTTTAAATGAGAGCAGGTAAAATAACCAGGTTTACTAATCAGCTGATTATTTCACCTGTGCTCCAGTTCAGATAACCTCAAAATGTGTCCTGTTAGTGAGGCCTGAGAAAAGATTTGAAAACCAGTGGGCTGTCTGAACCGTGAAAGAAAAATGTTGGGATTCATTTCTGTTTAATTTTACATATAGGTATTTTATAGTGCTCAACATAAAACTAATATTTGTATCTCTGCCTAGCAATCAAAATTTAAACTCTGCACTGTAAGAAATCTGCATTCAAAATAAAAGTTCTTAACAGTATTTACTTATGCCAACTTGTTGTCAAAGTTAGGTCATTATGAAGTGTTATTTACAATCTGTTAGTAACATTGCAAACCTGCTTGTACAGTGCCGCCCCCTGCTCATGCTAGCCCAATGGCGCGTGAGTAGGGGTCATCAATCACCCTGGGGGGACGTGTCCAGAGTGATTCTTATTCAGGTTTGGTTCTTTGCTTCTTGACAATCGTCTGTAGGCTTTCTCATGCCAGTCTGCAGTAAAGGGTCACCAAAGATGTATACACAGCTTGAGAAGCCCTTGATCTAAACCAAAAGCAATATAATACAATCGGGAGGAACATTAACATTACTTGGGATAATTTAGGGCCAAAGCAATAGAGTTGAAAATGTTCATTTATATTTATTTTATATCATAATTTATTTTCCAAATGGATCTTGAAATATTTTGATGTAGAGAATTAAAACCCTTTAGTCCCAGCAAAACTAAAGTCTTTCTGCCAATTTTAAAACCTTTTTATTTTAGCTTTATTTATTTTGGGATATATTTATGTTCACCTCGGGCCTGATTTAACATTCTTACCCTTTTGAACTTCTGAGAAGAAACCAATAACATCGTTTCTGTCAAATAATACTGTTTTAAGTATCACCTGAGGCATCTATCGTCAAATCAAAGGAATTAACTTTCTCTCTGTTTATTTTCACTGAAATATGTTCTCCTGTACGTTGTTCAATCCTTAATGCATTTTAACAGCCTTTTCATGAGCCTTTTCACAATAAATTCTGCAGAACCTGCAGTGTAAAGAAATGTGAATAGAGAAAAGTGAATGCTAATCTGATTATTTTTTGTGCTGTGTGCAATAGGACACCGCAACCAAATAACACAATTCATAATAGGGTAGATTACGAGTTTTGCGCTAAACAGGGTACGAAACTAACGCCAAAAAAGTTGCGTTATTTCACTCACCATAGCACTGCCATTATGAGTTCCTGAAAAGCCTCCTTGTGCGTGCGATATGGTGGCGTTAAGCTCCATACCGCACAAAATCCAAGGGATGCTTTGACATGCTCGTGCACGCTTTCCCCCATAGACATCAATAGGGAGAGAGTGTAAGAAAAAAACCTAACACCAGAAGTGCGGAATGAAAAATCTCTGTAACGCAACCCCATTGATGTCTATGGGGAAAAAAAAGTTACATTTAAACCTAACACCCTAACACCCCTAGTCTAAACACCCCTAATCTGCTGCACCCTACATCACCGCCACTAAATAAAGTTATTAACCTTTAATCTGCCGCTCTCGACATCGCCCACACTAATAAAAGCTATTAACTCCTAATCCGCCGCTTCCCGACATCGCCGACACTATAATAAAGATATTAACCCCTAATCCGTCGCTCCCCGACATCGCTGCCACTATAATAAAGCTATTAACCCCTAAACATCCGGCCCCCCACATCGCCGCTACTTAAAAAACCTATTAAACCCTAAACCGCCAGCCCCCCACATCGCAAAACACTAAATTAAACTATTAACCCCTAAACCTAACACCCCCTAACTTTAAATTAAAATTACAATATAACTATCTTAAAATAAATAAAAACTTACCTGTGAAATAAAAAAAAACTATGTTTAAACTATAACTTAACATAACATAACTATTCTAATAAAATTAAAAAAAAACACCAATTAAAAAAATCTAAATTAAAATTAAAAAAAAAAACTAAAAACTACGAAAAATGTTTTAAAATTACAGAAAATAATAAACACTAAATTACAAAAAATAAAGAACACTAAGCTTACAAAAAATAATTAACAAAATTATCAAAAATATAAACAATTACACCTAATCTAATATAGCCCTATAAAAATTAAAAAGCCCCCAAAGTAAAAACACCCTCTAGCCTACAATAAACTACCAATGGCCCTTAAAAGGGCCTTTTGTACGGCATTGCCCTAAGTTAAAATGCTCTTTTACCTGTAAAAAAAGTCCCCCCAACAGTAAAACCCACCACCCAACCAACCTCCCAAAATAAAAAAACTAACTCTAAAAAAAAACTAAGCTACCCATTGCCCCTAAAGGGGCATTTGTATGGGCATTGTCCTTAAAAGGGCATAAAGCTCTTTTTCATTGCCCTTAAAAAGGCATTCAGCTCTTTTATTTAAAAAAGCCCAAAGTCCTAATCTAAAAAAAACCCCCAAAAAAACCCTAACACTAACCCCAGAATATCTACTCACAGTTCCTGAAGTCTGGACATCTATCTCCAACTAGGCAGCGAGAAGTCTTCATCCATCCCGCGGCCCTCTTCTGTCTTCATCCCGGCTGCGCTGAGCAGAGCCATCCTGGAAGCCGAAGACATCCTGCGTGGAGCGTCCTCTTCACACTGTCATAATGCCCATACAAATGCCCCTTTAGTGGCAATGGTTAGCTTAGATTTTTTTAGGGTTAGTTTTTTTTGGGGGGCGGGGGTTTGGTTGAGTGGTGGGTTTTACTGTTGGGGGGGCTTTGTATTTTTTTTACAGGTAAAAGAGTTGTTTAACTTAAGGCAATGCCCTACAAAAGGCTCTTTTTAGGGCTATTGGTAGTTTACTGTAGGTTAGAGGGTGTTTTTATTTTGGGGTGTTTTATTAGATTAGGTGTAATTGGTTTTATTTTTGATAATTTTGTTTATTATTTTTTGTAAGCTTAGTGTTTTTTATTTTTCGTAATTTAGTGCTTATTATTTTTTGTAATTTTAGATTTTTTTATTTTTTTCGTAGTGTTAGGTTTTTTTAAAATTTGTCATTTAGATTTTTTAATTGGTAGTATTTTTTTATTTTATTAGAATAGTTATGTTAGGTTAATTTATAATTTAATGTTAGCTTTATTTTTATTTCACAGATAAGTTTTTATTTATTTTAAGTTAAGTTATATTGTAATTTAAAGTTAGCGGGTGTTAGGTTTAGGGGTTAATAGTTTAATTTAGTGTTTTGCGATGTGGGGGGCCGGCGGTTTAGGGGTTAATAATTTATTTAGTGGCGGCGATGTGGGAGGCCAGCGGTTTAAGGGTTAATAGGTTTATTTAGTGGTGGTGATGTCGGAGGCCGGAGGTTTAGGGGATAATTACTTTATTATAGGGGCGGCGATGTCGGAGGCCGGAAGTTTAGGGGTTAATAACTTTAATATAGTGGCGGCGATGTCAGGGAGCAGCGGATTAGGGCTTAAAAGCTTTATTATAGTGGCGGCAATGTCGGGGAGCGCCGGTTTAGGGGTTAATAGGTTTATTTAGTGTCGGCAATGGGTGGCGGATTATGGTTTATTAGGTTTATTTAATAGTCACAATGTGAGTGTGTGGCAGATTAGGGGTTAATAAGTTTAATATAGTGTTTGCGATGTGGGAGGGCGGCAGTTTAGGGGTTAATAGGTAGTTTATGGGTGTTAGTGTACTTTGTAACAGTTTAGTTATGAGTTTTGTGAAACATTTTTGTTGCACAAAACTCATAACTATTGCTCTCAGATGGCGGTATGGGTCGTGTCCTGAAACTTCGGGGGGAAGAAAGCAGCATCCGCTGCTTGATAAATCTACCCCATAGTATGGAATCTTACTGGCACAATATAAGGGACATTAAAAAAAACTGTGCTTCAAATACAAGTCAATCACATAGGCCTAGATCCCATGTGCCCAAATTGAAACCTTTATGGGTCTGTAAAGCATTTGTACAACTGCTTTAGCTAATTACAACTGCTTTTAGATAGAGAAAACTCAATGTGAAAGAAATGGTTGTCTACATTGGGTTAATCCACAAATAAGTATTACACTAATTTCCTCTCATCTAACCCCCCCCCCATGCAAATAAACAGTGACCTCCCCACCAGAAACAACCTTAATGGGGCTGCTAGAAAACAACCACCCCTATTAATCATAATGTGCACTTCCATTACCCCACATTAAAAAGCACTCATAACCCCTTGCACCTCCTTATGACCACAACTAAATTTAAATCCCTAATGAAATCCCCTCCATTATTTCAAATCCCTTAAACTAAATATTCCTTAAATCTGTGCTCATGATGTTAATTAATCAGTAACTAAAATCTGTTGGCTGATTGTTAAAACTGGGGCACAGTTATTACCGTTAGGCCACCTATTTACAATCCCAATTGAGGGACATTTTTTAAACTTCAGTACATGGAGAGGAGCTGATAGAAAATGATCCTGTTGCTAATGGGGAAAGAGTAAGGCACAATGAACTTCAAACAGATGTCAGATACGGTAAATGTAAGTCCTTCTCCTTTATCATGTTTCTATTTAAGTTACATGAGTTATTGGTTTGAGTGGCTGCCATTTTCATTTGCTGGTGATGTCGCTAATAACACCTGCACTGCTATATGCATGCTGACCAGATTATTGCCTTTAAAAGGATATGCGTACATAAAAATGGTAATTGGTGAACTGTAGAACAAATATGGAAGACAATGTAAATATGGAAGACAATGTATAGAACCATAAAGTAAATGTTGCTATTCAGTATCTTTTTTAACAAACAATGTTTGTTTTAGCATTGCATCAATTTTTCATGTTGGTCACTTTCTTCACATACTTTCTGGCATCTTTGTGACTCAGTTTTGGCACCAATCTTTGGCATCTTTTTGCCATCCTTGTCCCAGCATGGACAGTTGTCTCATGGGTGCACTTATTATTTTTATTGTTTTTCTGGACTATGACATTTGCCTTTAAAGGGACATTTAAGTCAAAATAAACTTTTATGATTCAGATACAGCATGCAGTTTTAAGACATTTTCCATTTTACTTCCATTGTCAATATATTCACACTATCTGAGGCACCAGCTCCTACTGAGCATGTGCACAAGTTCATAGGGTATACATATACTAGTCTGTGATTAGCTGATTTCTGTCACATGATATAGCGAGCTGGAAAATGGGGGTGGGGAATAAATTTAGCAGGAAAAAATCTACTGCTTATTTGAAATTCAGAGTGTGTTATTGCATTGTCTTTTTATCAAGCACTTGTTAATTATGTAATTCTACTTTATTTAGTGTTTCTGCTCTTTTTTCATGTCTTTCCTAGATTACAACTTACTACCCTTGCAGCCCGACAGGTACTGACTATTGCATTCCTGTTTGTTCACATCTTGGGCTTTATGAACTAAGTTAGGTCAGTGTTATCTTAAACCACTGGCTAGCCATAGGGTTGTAACCTTGACATATTCTAACGTGGCCCTACCAGTAAATTGTAAACAGTAAATAACATTTAATCAATGTATATTGCAATTTATTTTGTTATTTATTATACATTTCAACCATTGTAATCTCCAATATTAGTGGCGTCTCTTTTTAAGTATTTTTTCTCTTATCTTTGCATTAGTGGCATAGGGGAACACATTTTGGGCAATTAGTGAATTGAGGGTCGCTAGAGTTAAATTTCGTAGCGGGGATGCTATGTATTAGTTCATCTGCCCTACTTCGGACTTGATTTCTAGACCCAACTTAGGGCCCTGGCAGCCATGAGAGGTGCGTCCGAGTACGAAAAAAGTAAATATAAAAAGGAGTCGCTGGCAATTGGCTCAAATGTACATTATGCAAACTTACACATTTTTGTGAATTCTGTATTCTTTTATTTTCTGGGACAGGTCTTGTCATGATGTCTACTCTGTATGTATCTGTGTGATATCGCTATTAAATATTTTGCTCAGCTAGTAAAATTTGTAAAATAGTATGTCCCTTCAAAGTTTGAATGCTAGTATATATTTCAAACTAATATATAATGCTATAAAAATGTGTCGTTATGAAATGCAACACATACATTATATGCATATTAAATCTAGAGCAGCGGGCAGAGCTTTTAAACATTATACTGTGTCCCATTTTATAGCGAACCACAGAGGAACTCAACGTGTTCTGTAAGAAGAAAATAAAATAAACTATGTACAATTTGTAGTGGATAAACAATTATTTTGTATTATTTGTATTAATTTTGATTTAGTTTTATTTCAGTGTAGAGATTTTAACCCTTTCGTGCCGGGGTTAACGTGAACGTGTCTACATCAGAACAACTGTTCCGATGTAAACAAATTAAAATCTTGCGATCGTGCACGTGATCACAATATTTTAATTTATGGGATCGCGTCAGGGGGGCATCCCTATGATGCTAGGCACACCCTGCAGACCGCAATCCCATTCAGGAAAGCCAAGCGGTTAGGACGTTGTATTCCATCCTTTGGCGCTAAAGCCCAGCAAAATTCGGACGGAATACAACACCCTAACAGCGTTAAAAAGTTAATTTTTTTTTTTTTTTATTTAAGTTTTTATTGAGGTTGCGGAAAAAGCAGTACAACTTATACAAGATAATAAACCAAAAAGTCACATAGATATAATAAATTACAATAAAGTGGCTTCCATATAAGAAAGCAAGGTTCACATTGGAAAAAGTGCCAGACTGAGAGCTGGAACCTCATTTTCATTATTACACAAACAGTAGGTACTTTAGATCAGGGGTCGCCAACCTTTCGGACCTCAGGGACCACTAAACAAACACATTTTCAATCCCGTGGACCACTAACATGTTTTTTTTTTAAAGGTACAAATATCTATAATGTGTGTGTATATATATATATATATATATGTATGTATGTGTATATATATATATATATATATATATATATATACACAGTATATATATATATATATATATATATATATACACATACATAATGTACATAACTAGTGTAACCATAGCTAAATTGACATTATGTATATATTTGCACATTTTTTAAGAATAATTTTTGTGGAATTAACTAACTGAATGACAGAACTGAGAGAATACTTCCGAATGACAGATAGGTTAGACAGGGTGAGTGCCAACTTTTGAGCTGCAAACAGAGGCAGAAAGTGGGAAAAATAGAATTATGTTTAAAAGGACCACAAGACTTCCAAGTTACCTCCCCAGTTAGGAATAGTTCAAAACTACTTATGATAATGGACAGACATTGGAGTCATAAATTAAGTTTATATCAGAAAGCTCTCAATATGGATGTGAGCTAACCATGACTGATGTTACTGGCAATTACTATAATACTGGTGGGATATGGCTGATCTGCTGGATGGCAATTAATGGAATTCAGGTGGAATGGATTTGTGTGCTGGAAAATTAATAGAATGAAAAATAATTAATTTTTAATTAAAAAAAAAAGAAAATGGAGGGGAGGAAGAAAAACAATGATGTAAGTCCATCTGAAGGAATTAGGAAAACTACTACAAAGAGACAGGTAAAGGAAAGAAAATAAATTAAATATAAGAGAAATTTTTTATTTTAAGATTTTCTTTTTTTATATACTTTAATTCCACTATTTCAAGCCAAGACTATATCGACCTCTCTGAACAGCGCATAGGGAGATTGTAATTGAATTCCTCCTCCAGTTTTCACTGATGTCCAGTAAGGAGTTGCGGCGCAATGAGGGTAACACCTTCAGAGAAAACTAATTCCTGCTTGATGGTGTCAGGGACCACCAACATCTTCTCGTGGACCACCAGTGGTCCACGGACCACTGGTTGGCGACCGCTGCTTTATATGGTCTTATAGATAGAGTAAATTGACAAATTATATTTCAGGTAACATCAATAAAGTCGTTTTCAATTAAATGGTGTGATATGATATGTAAGTGTGATAAAATATCTAAGGTGCGGTATTGTAATGTCTGAAAAAGAGACATATGTTAGAGTGGACAACAGCTACTGATAAAACAATATATATATATATAATTGGTGTAGCTAAGTGTGTGGCAGGGTGTCACATCAATATTACCCTTTAGTAATATGTGATAACCTAGCACACACACAACTAGCAGTTTAATATGTGAAGAAAGTAAGGAAAAATAATCAAAGCAGCAGCAAGCACTATTGTTGAAGTATAAGGTTAAATTCAATTCAGCAGTGTAACTAGTTGCTTTAACCTCAGTTATGATATAATGTTAACGTTAAACAGGAAATTATATTTGTTTGTGCACAAACCAAAGTGATAGTAAAGCTTAAGCAGTTCTATTGGAAGCAATGGGTAATGGATACTAGTAAAGTAATATGAGCTATATAACTAGTGCACATAGAAGATTGCGGCAAAAGAACAGTGTGAGCAGTATAAGCAAAAGAACCCCCTTAGTGTTGGTACCTGATAGAACTAAAGTTGGAGACTGAACTTCGGTATAACCGCAAGTAAGGTGAGTGCTGAGAGCGGTAAGATAGCAGCTGAATGTCGACAGAAAGTGGCGTGTGACGTCACAGAGGCCGGAGTTCTGGTAGCTGAGCAGTTCACTTCACAGGGAAGCAGCTTGAATGAGACAGGGCTCAGGGAGCGGTTGCTGCACAGACTGCAGGTAGAGGGTGGAGCTCAGGACTGGTCCGGAGTGAATCAATACCAAGCAATGAGTAAGTGAGGATTGTTGCTATTTATGGCAGTTGCTGAGGATTTAAAGGGCCAGTGATATGTAACAATAGGTGAGAATGATAAGCATGACAGAACACCCCCCTCCAAGAGCAGCACCGATGCTCAAGGTCCAGGACGATCCGGGTGCCTTTGGTGGAATCTGGAAAGTAATCTAGGAGCTGAGATATTGGTGGATGGTTCCCAAGAGTTATGCTCACTAGAATAACCCTTCCATTTAATTAGATATTGAAGGACACCCCTGAGACGTCTAGCATCCAAAATGTCCTCTACCTCATATTCCATGTTAGGGTCTACAGAAACAGAGGGTAGTGTAGTATCCACTGGTTGGTTACGTAAGGTTCGGTAAGGTTTAAGCAACGATACATGGAAAGTGGGATGTATTTTGAGTGAAGTAGGTAAAGTGAGTCGGACAGCATTGCAGTTGATAACCTGCTGTACAGGGAATGGTCCAATGAAGAGAGGTGAAAGCTTCCTGGATGGAGTTGATAAGCGGAGATTTTTTGTGGAGAGCCAGACTAGATCTCCTACTTTGTAAATAGGAGGTGGAGTTCGACGGCGGTCATAATACCTTTTCTGTATAACCTTTGCGTCTTCAATTGCTTGTTTGATGGTCATGAAGTTAGAACTGATAGTGGAAGCTAAATCTGAAATGTGGGAATGATCTGAAACTAGTTCAGGCAAGTAGTGGAACGTAGGATGGAAACCATAGTTGACAAAAAATGGGGTTTGTTTAGTAGTAGAGTGCAAAGTATTATTGAAGACGAATTCAGCGAAATGTAACTGTTGGGACCAGGAGTGTTGGTTAGTATGGCAATAAGTTTGTAAGAACTGTTCCACCCATTGATTACACCACTCCGTCTGCCCATTTGTCTGTGGATGATAAGAGGAAGAGAGGGACTTTTCAATGGAGAATTGCTTGCAGAAGGCAGACCAAAGAGCACTAGTAAATTGAGACCCTCGATCGGTCAGAATCTTCTTAGGTAAACCATGTAGCCTGATTACATGTTTTAGAAGTAGTTGTATGGTTTCTGCTGCGGTGGGTAGTTTGTGATAGGGTATCAGATGGATCATTTTGCTGAAAAGATCCACTACCACTACAATAGTGGTATTTTTGTCAGAAGTAGGTAAATCCACGATGTAATCCAGAGCGATTTCCTGCCAGGGTTTCTCGGGGGTAGGTATTGAGAGTAGAAGACCATAAGGTGGTCTTTTGTTCCTTTTAGATATGGTACAAGTGGGGCAAGAGTTTACGAACTGTGTTACATCAGTCAACATGGTAGGCCACCAATAAGATCTCTGTACCAATTCTCTAGTTTTTTTCAATCCACAATGTCCCCCAAGAGATGAATCATGAGCAGATCTGAATAGTTGGTCACGAAGAGATGGAGGGAGGTACAGTTTATTCCCATAGCAGTAGAGTCCATCGTTGTTCTTCCTTAATAGATGTTCAGGTTTTGAAGAATCTTTTATTTGTTCAGTACGTAGTAAGGGAACAGAATCAATCATAAACAGAAGAAAATTTTCTTCAGGAATAATGTTCTGGGTTGTGGTCGTTGATGATAACGTTTGTGGTAGACGAGAAAGTGCATCTGCCTTCCCATTCTTGCTGGCTGGTCTGTAGGTGATGAGAAAATTAAAGCGTGAAAATAATAAATTCCAACAAACTTGGCGGGCAGAGAGTGTTCTTGTGGACTTCAGGAATTGTAAGTTCCTATGGTCAGTGTAAACTACAGTTGGTGTTGTAGCACCTTCCAGTAGGTGTCTCCATTGTTCGAATGCGGCCTTTATGGAGAGGAGTTCCTTTTCGCCAACTGGATAATTTCTCTCTGCTGTTGTTAAGGTACGAGAATAATAAGCTACAGGATGCAATGGTTGTTGTAGAGATTGTCGTTGTGAGAGGATAGCTCCAAGGGCGAAGTCAGAAGCGTCTACTTCGAGAGTATAAGGAAGTTCTGAATTAGGGTATCGCAAAATAGGTGCAGAGGTAAAACGTGATTTTAATAAATCAAAAGTATTTTGGGTGGTAGTAGTCCAAGTGAATTTTATATTTTGTTTTGTAAGATCAATAAGAGGTTTAGCCAGGGATGAGTAGTTTTTTATAAATTTCCTGTAGAAATTGGCGAATCCCAGAAAACTTTGTACTTGTTTTCTGGACGTAGGGACAGGCCAATCTACTACAGTTTTAATTTTAGTGTCATCCATACGTATACCCTTGTCAGATATTATGTACCCAAGGAACGGTATACTATTAGCATGAAAGGTGCATTTTTCAACTTTTACATATAAAGAATTGCTTCTGAGTCTAGTCAATACCTGACGGACGTGGATTTTGTGTTCTGATAGAGATTTTGAAAATATGAGAATATCGTCTAGATATATGACCACGTAGATATCCAGTATATCCTTGAAAATATCATTTATCAGGTGCTGGAAGGTGGCAGGAGCATTGCAGAGACCGAATGGCATGACTACATACTCGTATAACCCATAACGAGTACGAAATGCAGTCAGCCATTCGTCTCCTGCCCTCATCCTGATCAAGTTATACGCACCTCTAAGGTCTAGCTTAGTGAAAATTGTAGAGCCCTCTAGACGCTCAATTAATTAGCTGATAAGTGGTAGGGGGTAACGGTTTTTTATCGTTATTTTATTTAACTGCCTATAGTCCACTATAGGTCTTAGAGAATTGTCTTTATTTTTTACGAAGAAAATCCCTGCTGCTGCAGGAGAAGTTGATGGTCTTATAAAACCTTTTTTAAGATTTTCTTCGAGGTAAGTTTTGAGATGCAGTAATTCTGGTTTAGACAGAGGAAAAATGTACCCACAGGGAATAACTGCACCTGGAAGTAAATCGATTGGGCAGTCATATGGCCTGTGTGGTGGGAGATTTTCTGATTGTTTCTTGCTAAACACATCAGTAAAATCGTCATAATCAATGGGCACATTTGTATGCAACCTTTCAGGAGAAGGTTGAAGTAACAGTTGGGGGTAACAGGTTGTCTTGCAATATTCAGATCTAAATTGTAGAGAAAGAGATGACCAAGAGATATCAGGATCATGTTGCCTAAGCCACTGCAAGCCTAAAATTAGAGGAAAATCGGGTGAGGTAATGACATCGAATTTGATATACTCCCTATGGTGACACTCTGTGGACATTAAGATGGGAGCCGTTTCAAACAGAACAGGTCCAGTGGATAAGACCTCTCCATCTATCACTCTCAAATGAACAGGAGACAGTTTCTTATGCAAGGGTATTTTATTTGTTTCATAGAAAGTTACATCAATGTAGGAGAGGGAGGCTCCGGAGTCAATAATCCCTTGGAGGGTCACCCGAGTTTGATCCCACTGTAACACAAGATTAGTTTTACAATAATGATTGCTTTTGAGTACAGTCTTAAGTGAAGGAGAGGGAGTAGAAAGCTTACCCTTCCTTTGGCGAACGAGGTTGGGGCAGTCTCTAATCCCATGCTCATTAGAGGCACAGTACATGCACAGGTTATGGGTGCGACGTCTTATCTTTTCCTGGGAACTTAGGGGTCCTCTTAGGAAAGCGATATCCATAGGTTCCGGAGGGGGTTTTGAGTGTGTATTGGGTGGATTAGTTGCAAACCTTGGTCTAGTGGATGAGTCATGACTAGTTCTCTCATGATGTCTTTCCCTGAGCCTTCTATCTATGCAGATAGAGAGATCTATAAGTTGTTCCAAAGTAGGAGGTATTTGGGTGCGAGAGAGCTCATCCTTAACAGCATCCGACAACCCCAACCGAAATTAATTTCGGAGAGACAAGTTATTCCATTGGGTGTCGGGAGCCCACCGCTTGAATTCTGCTATATATTCCTCTACCTCTCTTTTCCTCTGCCTTAAAGACCTCATGGCATTTTCAGCTGTTTGCTGCTTAAAAGGATCCTCATAAATGTGTGATAAGGCAGAGAAAAAAGAGTCCAAGGAATTGAGAATATCATCATTGTGCTCCAAAAAGGTATTAGCCCATGCCCTAGGCTCTGCCCTTAAATAGGAAATGGTTGTCATAACTTTTACCCTATCAGTAGGATATGTATAGGGTTTGAGAGTAAATAATAAATAGCATGAATTTTTGAATTCCCTAAAAATCTTCCTATCTCCAGAGAAAGGTTCAGGGGTACTAATCTGGGGTTCTAGAGGAGGGGGCTTCCTGTCTACTACCTCCTTGATATAAGTTTTCAAATTATCATTTTCTAGTTTAAGTGCAGTAAGCCCTTCAGTTAATAAATCTACTTTGTTAGTTAGTGTTTGTATGTGTGTATTCATATCAGTTGGGTCCATTTTAGAGGGCTTGGTATTTCTGTAATGTCTGAAAAAGAGACATATGTTAGAGTGGACCACAGCTACTGATAAAACAATATATATATATATAAATGGTGTAGCTAAGTGTGTGGCAGGGTGTCACATCAATATTACCCTTTAGTAATATGTGATAACCTAGCACACACACAACTAGCAGTTTAATATGTGAAGAAAGTAAGGAAAAATAATCAAAGCAGCAGCAAGCACTATTGCTGAAGTATAAGGTTAAATTCAATTCAGCAGTGTAACTAGTTGCTTTAACCTCAATTATGATATAATGTTAACGTTAAACAGGAAATTATATATGTTTGTGCACAAACCAAAGTGATAGTAAAGCTTAAGCAGTTCTATTGGAAGCAATGGGTAATGGATACTAGTAAAGTAATATGAGCTATATAACTAGTGCACATAGAAGATTGCGACAAAAGAACAGTGTGAGCAGTATAAGCAAAAGAACCCCCTTAGTGTTGGTACCTGATAGAACTAAAGTTGGAGACTGAACTTCGGTATAACCGCAAGTAAGGTGAGTGCTGAGAGCGGTAAGATAGCAGCTGAATGTCGACAGAAAGTGGCGTGTTACGTCACAGAGGCCGGAGTTCCGGTAGCTGAGCAGTTCACTTCACAGGGAAGCAGCTTGAATGAGACAGGGCTCAGGGAGCGGTTGCTGCACAGACTGCAGGTAGAGGGTGGAGCTCAGGACTGGTCCGGAGTGAATCAATACCAAGCAATGAGTAAGTGAGGATTGTTGCTATTTATGGCAGTTGCTGAGGATTTAAAGGGCCAGTGATATGTAACAATAGGTGAGAATGATAAGCATGACAGGTATATACAAGATGAACCGCGTAATGAGATCTCCCCTGTAGGGAGGTATATTATAGAGGGGGTGGGGGGAGGAGGTTGGAATTTGAATGTAATAAGTGGACTTATATCTAATAAGATGTGCATATTAATAGCCATATGTGCAATAATTATAATGATCTTGATGAGGGTGCTGGGTTGAGAGAAACAGTGTGGTTCATGAGTAGATGCCTGTCTCTAAGTCACCAAACATAGATAGAAGCTAACTCCTAGATGAATTGACGGGAGAGAGGATCTTGCTGCCCCGGGCGCTGGCAGCTCGACCTCCATGTAATAACATCATTGGAGGGGATAGGGGGGTAGAAGCATAGGGGAAAACAGAGGTGAGAGACTCAAAATTAGCTGGACATTATTTAAATGGGTGATTCCAAAGATAACAAGCTTAATAAATGCTTCACAGAAATCATGTAACTATTATGAGTGAGAGGTTGCTACTTACATGGGATATGGGTTTCTTCATAAAGGAGTAACAGTAAATAGAAACCCATGAGTGTTCCATCAGTTATAATTACCCCCCTTTTCTGGTTATGAACAATTACCCCCGTTGAGGGTAAGGGACAGAGAAACCTCCACATGTAATATAACATAACATAAACGTACCCACAAATACAAGCAACAATGCCCTTATATACTTCTCTTAAATTGTCCCCCAAAGCCTCATGTAACTACAGTATATCAGTTTATATGGGGATAACACATAGCTTAAAGACCTCAGCAAGTTGTGACCCAGCGTACAGTAAGGAAAAATATTTGGGAGGGCTATATACAAGCAGCAATCGCTTAGGTGGGCCCAATAGCCGGTATATATATGTGAAAAACATATAACATAATATTACAATCATGCTATCAAAAAGAAGATGGCACTTGGTGATTGACATTACAATACTCAGCTTGTAGAATACTATTTGCAGCCTATACATGAAACATATGTGAAATGCAGCAAATTCCCCAGACCACTCAGATAAAGTAAATGTTTAAAGGGAAATCAGGATTATGGCCAAGTACATCATATGCCCTTTCGTCACAATTTAGACCTGCGGTAATTACCATCCTTTCCAGGTAGTAAACGCTTAGCCCTGCAATTAGTTTGGTAAGAGCAAATTTCTGGCAAGTGTGCTAGGAGAGGGCAAATCCAAAGCATATTGTGAACCCAACTGGTATTACCTAGATATCGGTATATACAAGGTCATTGAGCAATTTAAGTAGATATCAAGCTGTTAGAGTGCTATCTGACATGGAAGTTTCTGCAATGCAAGTGACAAATTGGATATAAGCCTTATTATATGCGACTATAAGAGTATCTCCACTTCTAAAAGTAACCTGTGAGGGATAAAAATCAGCAAAAAGACAAGCAAGAACAGATACCCCTTAACTCAAATGTGGGCAAATTTCAATAAACAAAACAGCTGCGTTGTTTTCTAGTCTAATGACCATCATACAGTGCCTGTTAAATCAAGGATGCAGTTCTTGGTGAGAGATAAGTAAAGTCTGGTAGCTGTAACAACAGTAGCAGTATCCTGCATGCTTGGCATGTCATGGGTCATTAGAAGATCTGTAGTGAGTGACCAGAGAGATGCAGAACATAGAAACATATGCTAAAGCTGAATGCCTAAGCAGTGCGAGTCTTTGGAATATCTCTATAGCCACCTTACTAGACAACAGGATAATGGGATACATAGGGCACATATATATCTGTAGTGGATATCTAAATGTATGAGCAATATACATTCATGAGCTAGGGCTGGGTTCCCATGCAATGCGAGTCTTCTATCTGTCTCTGTAACCCCAAAAATTCCTGCTGTGGGTTCTGAAACAATGATCAAACTTACCGATGCCTGTCAGATCAATCGAGCCCCACCTGTGAGAGGGTAGCTTCCCAGTAAGTACGGAACCCAGTGCTCCCATGCTTTTGGCTTCAGTGCTGTCATAGAGAGTCCCCCATGTATAGCTTACTGGAAGCAGTCGCTTACCGTTTGCGTGCATAGGATGGCCTGCAGTTAGCTTAGTGAGTACAGGCTTGCTCAGTTCCTCAACTGCGGTATTGAGCGCAAGGGGAGTTCTCCCCACATGGCCGTCGGCTGCAATCACTGTGTATCCCGCAGCTGTGTGTGAGTTTGGGATTGAGGTGCTGTCTGTACTGATGTCTAGCTTAGCAGGCTGATCAGGGCGATCTTCCGTCGCAGCCTCCATAACCACGCCTGCCTCATAATCAGCTCGATCACTGCAGCAGCCAGTAGTAGGTTCGCCATATTGGAGAAGTTCAGACGGGGAACACGGGGGCCTAGGGGTGGGCGACTCAGCATGGTCACCTTGGTCCAGGGTAGTGTAACCGGCCACCAAGTTAGGGGTGACATGTGCAAACGAGCTTGTCTGAGTATAGCACTCCACTAGGGTCGCTTCCATCTTCGCAAAATGCTCATGTAGGAGTTGCGTCACGGCTAGTTCCCAGGCTTTGAGGGCCTTCATCCTGCTCAAGTTTTTAAAGAGGTGCTCGTAGTCAGAGGTATCCACTTACACACCACTTGGGTCTGCGGTGATAGAAGGAGCAGAAAGATTCTTTGTGGAATAGAAAATTATTATTTTAAGGGCAAATAGATAATTTAAAGCTGGTTAAAGCCAGGAGCTGCACTCAAGAGCGTCTGTCTCCCTCAATAGTTGGCTCCTCCCCCCAAAAGTTAATAATTTTGTAAATAGCAAGATCTAACACCAAAGTGACAAGCTTGTAAGCTATAAATAGATAAATCTTTGTCTTGACCAGAAAGCACTAGCCAGAATCCAATGGTTTGGATTGGCTGCCCCTCAATGGAAATGTACTCTTGGAAGTCCTCAACTAAGTAGAAATGATAACAGAAACATAGAGCTAAATTACAAGTGGCGCTCTTACTGTTGCACGTAAGCCATATCGGATTTTTTAATGCATCAGAAATAGTTGTCATAATTCTACACTGCATCTTTAAGTAAAAATCCTCCCCTAGATTACCTGCCTATAGCACCTGTCTCTTCCCTACAACCATTGCTTGATTATTAGCAAGTTACCTTTTGTTGCTCTCTAATCCAGCTCTACATTTTTGTGTTTTTGTATAATCCTGCCTTGGGTTACTAGCATTTTGTGCTTAACTTTTAATGCAAATTTTTTACTCTATTTCATCACTCAGGATTCATTTCTACACTGACTACCATCCTGGTTTTAACTCCAACTGATTCCTGAGAGCCAGATCTGCAGCTCCAAAGCCTTGTTACGTAACGAAGACCGCTGATCCATAACTTGTCCATCGAATATACGATCGGGTTGATTGACACACCCTGCTATAGCGGCCGATTGTCAGTGAATCTGCAGGAGGCGCGAATCTGCAGGGGGCAGCATTGCACCAGCAGTTCTGGTGAACTGCTTGTGCAATGATAAATGCAGACAGCGTATGCTGTCGGCATTTATTGATGTGCAGCTGACATTATACGCTACATCGTAAATATGCCCCTGTATACTAAAAAATTAGTCATATAAATATAATAAAAAAGTTATAAGAGTTAAAAGGTATATGGTATATGACAAGGTGTTTGACTGCAAAGGAATATAATGTATATATACACACATATACATGTCTAAATATGTGTATATCTGCATATGTATATATGTGTGTACATATGTATGTATATATTTTACTGTATATATACTGTACATATTTCACATTACAATGTTCTTCACATACAGGAATATGTTCTTTTTAATGTTAATGTAATAAATATATATATTTATCTATATGAACAGATAAACAGATTTAGGCAAGAAATATGTAAATAAGTGAAGAACATTTTAATGTGAAATACAAAAGGTGTTGGAGTTTTTTCTTCTGCGGTTTCCATTGACTCCTATGGGGAGAATACATTACACGACATGAGCAAAAAGATTGCTTCTAGCAAAAGTTACGCTTGTGCAAAAGTGCTAAATAGCACCCCACTTGTAATCTAAAAAGCAAAAGGAGACCGATCTAAGGTGTTTTTTTAAGGGGATGAGCTCTGCTAGCTGGTCCCAGCTGTACTTAGTTTTCAAGGTGGGAGGAGAGGTGTTAGAAATGAAATAAAGGCAGAACGAGGGAATGGAAGATGTAGTCCTCATTCTTGTGGTCATTTGTTTGCAACACAATTGCTCCAATGTATAATTACTACAGAACAAATATTTTCTCACTATTGTGGCATCTAGATTATGTAAAAATCAGATGAGATCAACGTGTTGCTTCTATTCAGAAAGCTAAAATTATAAGTGTCAATGCCGAGGAAATTAACATATCAAGGGCTCCAGGAAAAAAAATTCTACGTTCAAAACTAACAAGCTGCTAATCAAGAGAAAGATATACATACGTATACAATGATAGATTTGCAATTATAATATGAATCTTTGGAGTCAAATAACAGTGTATATTGAACTAGCAAGGCAAGATAAACAACACCTTTTGTGTTAAATATTTAACAATCTAAATAAACAAGAATGGAATAGATTTGTACTTATATAAAAGGACAATATTATGCAAGTGGGAAAATCAAATAGTAAGTGATAACAAAAACAATATATCAGCCAGGGGCAGTTCTAGAATATACACTTTTCTCTTGTAAGATGTATCGAGTCCACGGATTCATCCTTACTTGTGGGATATTCACCTTCCCTACAGGAAGTGGCAAAGAGAGCACCCACAACAGAGCTGTCTATATAGCTCCTCCCTTAGCTCCACCCCCCAGTCATTCTCTTTGCCTACTCTTAGTACTAGGAAGGGCAGAGCGAGTGTGGTGACAAAAATGTTAGTTTTTTTATTTCTCAAGCAAAAGTTTGTTATTTTAAATGGTACCGATGTGTACTATTTACTCTCTTGCAGAAAAGGGATGAAGATTTCTGCAAGGAGGATGATGATCTTAGCACTTTGTAACTAAGATCCACTGCTGTTCTCACAAGGGCTGAAGAGTACAGGAAAACTTCAGTTGGGGAAACGGTTTGCATGCTAAGCTGCATATGAGGTAAGTTCAGTCTATATTTTTCTAGACAGACTGTGTTAATTCTAGAAAAGGCTGGCAATATCCCCATGAGGGAAGGGTAAGCTGTATTCAGACACTTGAATAGGAATTTTTTTTCTGTTTTTCTGATAGGCCTCAAAACATTGAGTGAGGTGGGAGGGGCCTATTTTTGTGCCTCAGTTGCACAGTTTCTTATCATCAGAGACATCTAACTGCTTCTCCAGAGGTTCCTAGTGTGTTTGAGGGCTGTAAAAGAAGTTTTTTCCCCCACAAATCGTTCTGAAGGGCAGGTAGGCGCCACAGCAGAGCTGTGGCAAGGTGCTGAAAGTCTTTTTTCAATCCGGGTTTGCTATTAAGGGGTTAATTGTTTATTTGCATAGCTGTGCAAAGTTACTAAGGCTGTATGATACTACTGTAAAAATGTAGTTAAGTTTACTGCTTTTTTACACTGTTTTGCAGAATTTGTGCAGCTTTTTTCTCTTAAAGGCACAGTACCATTTTATTTCTAAGTGTTATTTACTTTAATTACAGTGTTTTCCAAGCTTGCTTGTTACATTACTAGCCTGTTTAACATGTCTGACACCAAGGAAAAGCCTTGTTCAATATGTTTGGAAGCCATTGTGGAACCCCCTCTTAGAATGTGTCCCACTTGTACTGATATGTCTATAAACTATAAAGAACATATATTAGCACTTAAAAATAGAGCAATAGATGATTCTCAGTCAGAAGTAAATGAGGGTTCGCCATCTAGCTCTCCCCAAGTGTCACAACCAGTAACGCCCGCACAAGTGACGCCAAGTACCTCTAGTGCCTCTAATTTATTTACTTTACAAGACATGGCCACAGTTATGAATACAACCCTCACAGAGGTTTTATCCAAACTGCCTGCTTTACAAGGAAAGTGGGACAGCTCTGGGTTAAGGAAAAATTCTGAGCCGTCTGACGCTTTAGTAGCCGTATCTGATATGCCCTCACAATGCTCTGAAGTAGGGGTGAGGGATTTGTTATCTGAGGGAGAAATTTCTGATTCAGAAAGGCGCTTCCTCAGACAGATTCTGATATGACGGCCTTTAAATTTAAGCTTGAACACCTATTGCTCAGGGAGGTATTTGCGACTCTAGATGATTGTGACCCTATAGTGGTCCCAGAGAAATTGTGTAAAATGGATAAATACATAGAGGTTCCTGTTTACACTGATGTTTTTCCAGTTCCTAAGAGGATTGTGAATATTATTGCTAAGGAGTTGGATAGACCAGGTATTCCGTTCACTCCCCCTCCTGTTTTTAAGAAAATGTTAAAAAAGAACAAGGGTAACTCCTCTTGATTAGAATCCCAAATTTTTATTTGAACAGGATCAGACACAGAAAACCACAACGTTTCGGGGTCAGTACCTCTTAGTCATGTGATAACAAACACACACACCACACCTGTTTAAATAGGCTGGGCCAGGTCATTGCTTCATCATATTAACTCTTTCAATACTTTATAATGACATTGGCCCATTGATATTACTACTATATTGACCTCTACTGGTCAAGGGTGGCATGACGTGCAAATTAAAAACAAAAATTAAAATGTAAGGAGGCCTCAAGAGAATATTTCCATACTTACATAATCCAATCAGAATGATATTACATACAGACAGAGAGAAAATTCAATCATGTTCTAAAATACATATTTGCATTATAGTTCACTCTGCAAATGCTGGAAAACAATTCACAACAAACATCAACATCTTTCTAACTAAACTTTAAATTCATAGTTAGACGACTTAGAGAAGAGCTACTAAAAAAAGGGCAGTTAGAATTTGGGATTCTATTCAAGAGGAGTTACCCTTGTTCTTTTTTATACTCTATTGTTGGTGAGTGTGGCAGTCACTCCAAAGGAGTACCCTCTACCCTGGGTTTGTAGCTGGTGCTGGATTACATTCATTCTACATATTGTCTTTTCTGCCCAGTCCGTGCACTGCAACACCCTGCAATGTCTACTAAAGATGATATTACAGGCTCTCAGACTTTTGTATACTCTGATTTGGAGGCCTCAAGGATAACAACCCTAGTACATGGGTCACGGAATTTTTTACATACAGCACCTGCTGATGCAGCAGGGACTCAACATGAGAAACTCTCTAAACGCCTGTTAGCTTATGATCTCCATGCCGTGACACTCGCTGAATACTTCAGAGTGAAGCGCATCCCACGGGGATTGTGCATGAACACACGTCCCACTTTACTCAAGGACAACTCTGAATACTGTCGCAAATTTGAACTCATACTTAACAAGTGCTCTTTTGATATTATTGTCCTCACAGTGGAGTACTTACAATTGGAGATTGAGGAAATCAAGGGCAACATCACGAAACTGGAGGATGAACTGAGGCAGACAACTTCAGCTGACAGCTTTGACAAGTTGATGTCTGATAGTCGGAATCTGCTCGCTGAGATGACGAAAGGTATTGAAGAACGGAAGCGGCTGAAATTCCAGCGTGATGAGCAGGACTACTCATCCAATAGAGTATACCGGTGGATCTATGACCCTCAGGGTAAGACGCGACGCATCACTTCCGATTCACGCAGACGGCAACAGAATCAACCGGGAGGAATGAGCAACAGTGGCTCAGACTCGTCGGATTTTACCATGAGCGAAGGTATTCCAGGAAGCGTGGGGGCCGTAAGCACAGGCAGTGCTCAAACAAACAAGATGAAGCAGGGGACAAAGTCTCAAGTGGTAAGAGCAACGAGGTCCCGCAAGACATAGTGATTAATTGTTCAGATTACAACTTGGACACTAATGAAGCAGCAGTACTACAAAGGGGTTTATATTTTTGTCCTTCTAGTGACTGTAATGTTTTTGAGACCTATAAGGACATTTTTCGTTTTTTCAGAAATATCAGGCTAAAATATTGGCACACTAAACCCCAGGGGGTATATTCTGGACTGGGGGAAGAGAAACCGAATGTTACTTCTATATCTAATGGTAACAATAGTATTGTAACTCCAGTAGCAGTTCAAAAGATTGTTAATCCTGTATTTAACCACTCACTGAAAATAGGTGATTTAGGCTTGAGAAATAAAAGTGTGTTTTATCCACAACACACACACCATGGCATAGAAACGTTTGAGCAATTGGTTTTATCAGATCTTAACAAATTGCAGCAACATATGCATAAACAGAAATTAAAGGGACATGCACAAAGGGGCAATTTTTCTAAAACAGATTGTCAAGCTTTGGGCAGCCTTAGGAAGAACAACAATATAATTTTGAAGCCGGCCGGTAAGGGTGGTGCTACTGTTGTTCTTAATAAGTCTGAATATAAGCAGGAAATTTACCGTCAGCTCAGTGATCAATCTGTATACAGTGCTATCTCATACAATCCAGTTTTTAAACTAAAACAAGAGATACAGGTTACGATTGATGCTGCACTGAAGTTGAATATCATTGATAAGAAAACTAGTCAATTCTTGCAGGTGAAGGATCCTGTCACTCCGGTGATGTATGTCCTCCCCAAGATCCATAAGTCCATGACTGCTCCACCTGGTCGCCCCATTGTGGCAGGTACCAATTCAATTTTCTCTAATATAGCCATCTACTTGGATAAAATTTTGAGACCAATGGTGGAGCAGTCATGCACTTTCATAAAGGATACTAACGATTTTGTGACTAAAATTCATAATCTGATATTGCCCACAGACAAGGTGATACTCTTCAGCCTCAACGTCACCAGCCTTTACACATCTATATCACATGCTGGTGGTATCGGGGCTGTAAGTAGTGCTTTACACTCAAGTGGTTTATACTCTATCCTTGAGATTTCTTTCATTCTGCAATTGCTGGAAATTATCTTGTACAACAATTACTTCCTATTTGAGGATCAGTTTTACATGCAACAACAGGGAACCGCCATGGGCTCCAACGTCGCCCCTAATTATGCCAACATTTTTATGAACCTTTTTGAGGAGAGATTTGTTTTTGAACACCCGGAATATAGTCGGTGTGGCGCCACTTGGTGGCGCTACATTGATGATATTTTTGGGGTTTGGCTGGGCGACGTTGGGGCCCTGGAATCCTTTGTAGCTGACTTAAATCACTCTACCAATAATATACAGTTTAAGCTTGTGTGGAGTGAGTTCAGTATTGATTTTCAAGATGTCACTGTGATCAAACATGGTATGGGTTTTAAAACTGACCTGTTCAGAAAGGCAACTGATAGAAATAGCCTTCTTCACTATGATAGTGCTTATCCACTACCCCTTGTAAAATCTCTCCCACAAAGCCAAATGCTTCGGGTTAAAAGGATTGTCGATGATCCTGATAAATCTATGACTAGACTGTCTGAGATGGGGGAAAAATTTATTCAAAGAGGCTATCCAGTGAAACTGGTACAAGATACCATACAGACAGTGGCTGCTATTGATAGAGACATGCTATTTAAAACCAAATCCTCTCATGATAAGGAAAAGAGGTTGGTTTTTGTCTCTAGCTATTGCAGACAAAGTCAGCAAATCACTTGAATTATTCGTAAACATTGGGCTATTCTACAAAACTGTATACCTAATGTTGAGGAGTTCTGCTATTAGCCAATGCCAGCATATAAAAGTAATAAGAGTCTGAAGGATTCACTTGTTAAGGCTGATGTGGGCCCTGGCAGATCACCTCAACAGGGATACACTACAAAAAAGAATTTGGGCTGTTTTCCCTGTTTGGGTTGTGTAAACTGTGGTTCCATCATAAGAAGCCCACACTTTGTACATCCTCAAACTGGGTATAAATTCAAATTTAAGGATTATTACACCTGTAATACCAACTTTGTAATCTACCTGATAAAGTGTCCGTGTGGGCGTGCCTATGTGGGCGAGTCCACCAGACGGGTAGAGGACCGCATCACGGAACATAAAAGCAATATTAGGTGCAAGGTATTGACTGCCCCAGTAGCATATCATTTTTTGCAAGCAGGGCATCATGTGAGCCAACTTCGCTTCCAAGTTATCGATCATGTTAAGACCCCTAGGCGGGGCGGTAACAGGACTCTGTTACTGAAACAACGTGAATCCTATTGGATTTTTAAGTTGGATACCTTGGAACCGAAGGGGATGAACCGAGAAATTGACTGGTCTATTTTCTATTGATGCCCTGCTTGCTCTCTCTATATAAATACATATGTGTATATATATATATATATATATATATATATATATATATATATATATATATATATATATATATATATATATATGCGTGTATCTATGTGTATATATATATATGTATTTTTTGGGGGGTACAATGAGTTATCACTCTCTGTTCCTCCCCATATACATATACTTTTTTTAACTTAGAGAAGAGCTACTAAAAAAAGGGCAGTCGTCTAACTATGAATTTAAAGTTTAGTTAGAAAGATGTTGATGTTTGTTGTGAATTGTTTTCCAGCATTTGCAGAGTGAACTATAATGCAAATATGTATGTAATAGCATTCTGATTGGATGATGTAAGTATGGAAATATTCTCTTGAGGCCTCCTTACATTTTAATTTTTGTTTTTAATTTGCACGTCATGCCACCCTTGACCAGTAGAGGTCAATATAGTAGTAATATCAATGGGCCAATGTCATTATAAAGTATTGAAAGAGTAAATATGATGAAGCAATTACCTGGCCCAGCCTATTTAAACAGGTGTGTTGTGTGTGTTTGTTATCACATGACTAAGGGGTACTGACCCCGAAACGTTGTGGTTTTCTGTGTCTGATCCTGTTCAAATAAAAATTTGGGATTCTAATCAAGAGGAGTTACCCTTGTTCTTTTTTATACTTTATTGTTGGTGAGTGTGGCAGTCACTCCAAAGGAGTACCCTCTACCCTGGGTTTGTAGCTGGTGCTGGATTACATTCATTCTACATTTAAGAAAATGTTTCCCATATCTGACACCATGCGGGACTCATGGCAGACAGTTCCTAAGGTGGAGGGAGCTATTTCTACTCTGTCTAAACGTACAACTATACCTATCAAAGACAGTTGTGCTTTCAAAGATCCTATGGATAAAAAATTAGGGGGTCTCCTAAAGAAAATTTTTGTTCATCAGGGTTTTTCTCTCCAACCTATTGCGTGAATTGTTCCTGTAACTACTGCAGCTGCTTTCTGGTTTGAGGCTCTAGAAGAGGCTCTTCAGATGGAGACTCCATTAGAGGAGATTATGGACAGAATTAAGGCCCTTAAGTTGGCTTATTCTTTTATTACAGATGCCACATTTAAACTTGCTAAATTAGCGGCAAAGAATTCAGGTTTTGCCATTTTAGCACACAGGGCGTTATGGCTTAAGTCCTGGTCTGCTGATGTGTCATCTAAATCTAAACTTTTGAACATCCCTTTCAACGGAAAGACCCTATTTGGGCCTGAACTGAAAGAGATTATTTCAGACATCACTGGAGGGAAAGGTCATGCCCTCCCTCAGGATAGATCAAATAAGATGAGGACCAAAGAAAATAATTTTTGTTACTTTCAGAACTTTAAGAGTGGTCCCGCTTCAGCTTCCTCTACTGCAAAGCAAGAGGGAAATTTTGCCCAATTAAAGTCAGTCTGGAGACCTAACCAGGCTTGGAACAAGGGTAAACAGGCCAAGAAGCCTGCAGCTGCCTCTAAGACAGCATGAAGGGGTAGCCCCCAATCCGGGTCCGGATCTAGTAGGGGGCAGACTCTCTCTCTTCGTTCAGGCTTGGGCAAGAGATGTTCACGATCCCTGGGCTTTAGAAATTGTGTCCCAGGGATATCTTCTGGAATTCAAAGACTCCCTTCCAAGGGGGAGATTTTACATTTCTCGATTGTCTGTAAACTAGACAAAGAGAGAGGCATTCTTACGCTGTGTAGAAGACCTACACACCCAGTCCCAAAAGAGGAACAGGGGTTAAGGTTTTACTCAAATCTGTTTGTGGTTCCCAAAAAAGAGGGAACTTTCAGACCAATCTTGGATCTCAAAATTCTAAACAAGTTCCTCAAAGTTCCATCATTCAAGATGGAGACTATTCTGACTATTCTACCTCTGATCCAGGAGGGTCAATATATGACTACCGTAGATTAAAAGGATGCATATCTACACATCCCTATTCACAGAGATCATCATCAATTTCTCAGATTCGCCTTTCTAAACAGGCATTACCAGTTTGTGGCCCTTCCCTTTGGGTTGGCCACGGCTCCCAGAATTTTCACAAAGGTGCTAGGGTCCCTTCTGGCGGTTCTACGACCACGGGGCATAGCAGTGGCGCCTTAGCTAGACGACATCTTAATTCAGGCATCGACTTTCCAGCTAGCCAAATCTCACACGGACATCATGTTGGCTTTTCTGAGATCTCACAGGAGGAAGGTGAACATAAAAAGAGTTCTCTCTTCCCTTTTACAAGAGTTTCCTTCCTAGGAACTCTGATAGACTCGGTAGAAATGAAAATAATTCTGACGGAGGTCAGAAAATCAAAACTCTTTACCACTTGCCGAGCTCTTCATTCCATTCTTCGGCCATCAGTGGCTCAGTGTATGGAGGTAATCGGACTCATGGTAGCGGCAATGGACATAGTTCCTTTTGCCCGCCTACACCTCAGACCACTGCAACTAAGCATGCTCAAACAGTGGAATGGGGATTATGCATATTTATCTCCTCAACTGCATCTGGACCAGGAGACCAGAGATTCTCTTCTCTGGTGGTTGTCTCAGGACCACCTGTCTCAGGGAAGGTGTTTCCACAGGCCGGAGTGGCTCATAGTAACGACAGATGCCAGCCTGCTAGGCTGGGGTGCAGTCTGGAACTCCCTGAAAGCACAGGGCTTATGGTCTCGGGAGGAATCTCTTCTTCCAATAAACATTCTAGAATTGAGAGCGATATTCAATGCGCTTCAGGCGTGGCCTCAGCTTGCTGCGGCCAAATTCAT